>NC_084556.2:39535000-39697500 GCF_033978685.3 Nerophis lumbriciformis
TGACAATAATATGAACAGTACATAAGTACATATATCAATATATCTATATCTCTCTCTCTCTCTATATATATATATATATATACATACATACATATATATATATGGTAACACTTTAGTATGGGGAACATATTCATCATTAATTAGTTTCTTATTAACATGCAAATTAGTAACATATTGGCTCTTAATTAGTCATTATTAAGTACTTATTAATGCCTTATTATATATATATATATATATATATATATATATATATATATATATATATATATATATATATATATATATATATATATATATAAATATGTACCGTATTTTTCAGAGTATAAGTCGCACCGGAGTATAAGTCGCACCTGCCGAAAATGCATAATAAAGAAGGGGAAAAACATATACCGTATTTTTCGGAGTATAAGTCGCACCGGAGTATAAGTCGCACCTGCCGAAAATGCATAATAAAGAAGGGAAAAAACATATACCGTATTTTTCGGAGTATAAGTCGCACCGGAGTATAAGTCGCACCGGAGTATAAGTCGCACCGGAGTATAAGTCGCACCGGCCGAAAATGCACAATAAAGAAGGAAAAAAACATATATAAGTCGCACTGGAGTATAAGTCGCATTTTTTGGGGAAATGTATTTGATAAAACCCAACACCAAGAATAGACATTTGAAAGGCAATTTAAAATAAATAAAGAATAGTGAACAACAGGCTGAATAAGTGTACGTTATATGACGCATAAATAACCAACTGAGAACGTGCCTGGTATGTTAACGTAACATATTATGGTAAGAGTCATTCAAATAACTATAACATATAGAACATGCTATACGTTTACCAAACAATCTGTCACTCCTAATCGCTAAATCCCATGAAATCTTATACGTCTAGTCTCTTACGTGAATGAGCTAAATAATATTATTTGATATTTTACGGTAATGTGTTAATAATTTCACACATAAGTCGCTCTTGAGTATAAGTCGCACCCCCGGCCAAACTATGAAAAAAAACTGCGACTTATAGTCCGAAAAATGCGGTATATATATATAGTAACACTTATAGTGCGTAAGCCCAAACAACGGTCAGGAAGATACCATTTCGTCTACCGGATTAAACTTCAACGTGCAGGTTCTGAGTCACGGGGCAACAAGTATTGCCACCCCCGCCCATGCCCTCTCACAGCTGGCAATGCCAGAGTGGAAGAGAGTCCAGCCCCTATCGAGAGGACTGGTTACAGAGCCCTTGGTGTGCATCAAAGTGAGACCAACTAGATCCACCCGGAACTTCTCTACCTCGTGCACCAGCACAGGCTCCTTTCCCCTTAGCGAGGTGACGTTCCACATCCCCAAAGCTAGCATCTGTAGCCAAGGATCAGACCGCCAAAGGACCCTGCAGCCCAGCTTACACAGCACCCGACTTCTATGCCCCCTCCTAGGAGTAGTGAGCCCAATCGAGGGGGGACCCACGTTGCCTCTTCGGGCAGTGCCGGGGCCCGGCAACCAGGCGCTCGCCATCGTGCCCCACCTCCAGGCCTGGCTCCAGAGGGTGGCCCCGGTGACCTGCATCCGGGCGAGGGAAACCTTGGTCCTCAATTTTTTGTATTCACAGAAGTCTTTGAGCTGCTCTTGGTCTGATCCCTCACCTAGGACCGGTTTGTCATGGGAGACCCTACCAGGGGCATAGAAGCCCCGGACAACATAGCTTCTTGGATCATTGGGACACGCAAACTCCCCCACCACGGTAAGGAGGCAGTTCAGGGAGGTATTTTCATTTGCACTTTAATTTTATTGACAGTAAACATGTACATATTATTTATTATTATTTTAGTTAGAATGTATTAATTTTAGCGATGTGTTATTGTATGTAAATTTTTCAAATAGGCTCCAGTCCCGAGAGGGACACGTGGTAGAAAATGGATGGATAATTTTTATGAGTCCCTTCTTTTGCAGTGTCTTTGAATAATATTCATTTTTGTAATCAGCCTGACCTAAGCTTGGATCATAATCTTTGTCATTAACACATGCTTTCATGTAATTTTAAAACATTCATCCAGTTAAACTGTAAGTAGGTAGATATAATTATTGAATACGAATAAAATGTACTAAAGTGTTAATATTTGAGTGGGCTCTGAAGTGGAAAAGTTGGGCCCCGAAGTCAAAAAGGTTAAGAACCCCTGGGTTATTGTGTCCTCCTATGATGTGTAGTGTAGCATGTTTAGCTATTCCATGTCCTCCAATGATATTGATACATGTAAGAAAGTCACTGTACTTGCCACTAGGGATGTCCGATAATGGCTTTTTGCCGATATCCGATATTGTCCAACGCTTTAATTACCGATACCGATATCAACAGATATGTACAGTCGTGCAATTAACACATTATTATGCCTGATTTGCACAACCAGGTATGCTGAAGATAAGGTACTTTAAAAAAAAAGTTATAAAATAAAATAAGATAAAAAAATTAAAAACATTTTCTTGAATAAAAAAGAAAGTAAAAAAATATAAAAACAGTAACATAGAAACTAGTAATTAATGAAAATTAGTAAAATTAACTGTTAAGTTCAGTACTATTAGTGGACCAGCAGCACGCACAATCATGTGTGCTTACGGACTGTATCCCTTGCAGACTGTATTGATATATATTGATGTATAATGTAGGAACCAGAATATTAATAACAGAAAGAAACAACCCTTTTGTGTGAATGAGTGTAAATGGGGGAGGGAGGATTTTTGGGTTGGTGCACAAAGTGTATCTTGTGTTTTTTATGTTGATTTAATAAAAAAATAAAAAAAAATAAAAAAAACAAAAAAAAACAAAAAACGATATCGATAATAAAAAAAACGATACCGATAATTTCCGATATTACATTTTAACGCATTTATCGGCGATAATATCGGCAGACCGATATTATCGGACATCTCTACTTGCCACCATGAAGGCAACGATTACAAACTGTATATTGTCCTTGTCAAATTTGCTGGACACAGCTAGAATGTATCATCAACATGCATTACCACGATATGATGATAATACTAAAAGCTATATCGGCGGCAAAATGATATCATTTATATCGTGTATATCGTGCAACCCTAGTTTTTACTTATAATTACTTGTGGTGTTTCAATATCAACGCTAGATTATCAGCAGGACTGAGTGTGAAAGTTTTTAATAACCAACATGTGTTTGAAGCACACAAATGGCAAAGTCTTGATTCTTAGCAGAGGACATGGAAATTAGTATTGAATGACTTTTGTTCCTTTTCTTAATGTCTCATGCAAGCCTAGACATGAACACACACTCACACACACACACACACACACACACACACACACAAGCATGTTTTCATCTCTACTATCTTTGGGCCTTTTTACTTCCCATTAAGAGGGAACTTGAAGACGGACAATTTACGCGTTCCAGCTTTCATGGCTTCTCTCTTTTCAAAACAAAAGATTATTCAATTAATGTGTGTAACACACATTTGCTGTCCTTGGGAGAGAAACGGACATGAAAGCCGTCTATTGTGGGAGTGGAACTGCCACCTAAAGGGTTTTATTGAAGGGTTAACAAAGCTAAAATGAATCAAGATGGCAGATGTGGTTTAAGACAATATTAATTATTCTTTGACTTAATTCATTTTAGGAATGTAACGATAACTTGTATTAATCATAACCGCAGTAAAACTTTGGTTTTAACTAATCTTATGGAAAAAACTGTGATTGATAACCGTACATTGGAGCTTTGTTGACACTGCTGCTGATTTGGTGATGTCACGTCCTGTTTGTTAGGAAGTGCTTTTTTGTCCTAGAATGAGACAATATGAAATTACAAAGAAAAACATAGTCAGGGCTTGTAATCTCACTAGAAAGATGGCTCGGCATCAAGTAATTGTCTCTGCGGTATAAGGAGCTGGCTAACTTTTGCAGAGAACAGGGCTATACCTTTGTAGATAATTGTCCCTCTCTGGGTAAAACTGGGCCTACTGAGGATGGACAGCTTTCACCCTAACCGGGAAGGCTCCATCACTCTTTCTGGGAAAATAGATTTCTGGTTGAGTCTCACTTGACTGCCTACACTAGAAGCAGGCTCGGACACCGGCGACTAGAGAGCCTGTTATCCCAGGTGAGGAGTCAGTTAAGATAGAAATAACCAGCGCCAGGCTGGAAAATCCCTGCACACATAGCATTTCTTGTAGCGTAATACATCATTATATACACAATGTTTTTTTTGAGACAGTGCCTGAGGGGGAATATGCATCCTACTGAGGTAGCAAATCATAGGGTAAAAAAATCAACCGTAATATCTGGCAAGTAATTTTCAGATTCTTAACATATCAACTCGTAGATGTGCTCGAAATTATTCGAAACACACTACGCGAGATTGATGTAATCTTGTTAATATTATAACTACGGATTCCATTGGTAAAAATGCCCCCAAACAGCCCACTATCTATAATATGGGCTTTTAACATATCAGATCAATGTCTCTTAAAGCGTTATTAGTAAATAAGGTTATTAGAAACGACGATCGTGGCGTTAATGGTCTCCTCTTAACGATATCATTTCATTTAGCTCGTCCACTGAAAAGGAGTGGAGGGGTGGCACTAATGTCTGAAGTAAACCTTAATCTTAGCCCTAGCCTAAGAAATTAATATAATTCATTTGAGGTTCTTACTGCGCCATTACCGCTCCACCTTGCTGTCATTTATTGCCCTTCTGGGCCTGTATTTAGACATTATCTCCAAATTCTCAGAGTTTGTTGATGACCTAGTGCAGGGGTAGGGAACCTATGGCTCTAGAGCCAGATGTGGCTATTTTGATGACTGCATCTGGCTCTCAGATAAATCTTAGCTGACATTGCTTAACACGTTAAGTAATGAATAATTCAGCTGGTAATCACAGTGTTAAAAATTACGTTCAAAATATAAAACATTCTCATGCATTTTAATCCATCCATCCGTTTTCTACCGCACCTGTTCAAGAAGTCGCATTAATGGTAAGAATTTTATTCATTATTGGTTAGCTTCAGAATAACAATGTTATTAAAAAGAATAAGAGACTTATTATACTCAAAAAATGTTGGTCTTACTTAAAAATGCACGCATTTAGTTGTATTCAGTGTTAAAAAATATTATATGGCTCTCACGGAAATACATTTTAAAATATTTGGCTTTCATGGCTCTCTCAGCCAAAAAGGTTCCCGACCCCTGACCTAGTGACTCATGCAGATAACAGTTATGGGCAATTTTAATTTTCACATGAATAATCCTCCGAGCCAGACTATAGTTGACAGTTGTGGTCTTACACAGATGATATATGAATACATCAACGGTAATAAGATACATCTCGTCCTAGACAGGGGTGTTACCGCTTCTAAAGTTTTAATACTACCGTACACCAAAGTAATGTCTGATCACTACCTCAAGTAACTGATTTAACTGGTTGGCAACCCAGCAGCTCTAGAGGCTCCCTGGAGCTTTTTCAAAAATGTATGAAAATGGAAAAAGATAAGAGAAAAAATATATTTTTTGTTTTAATAGGGTTTTTGTAGGAGGACACAGATGAGACAAACCTTCCTAATTGTTAGAAATCCCACGGTTTGTATTACACATTCTTCACTGATCGGAGTATTTGGTGAGCGCCGTTTTGTCCTTAATTTCGGCGGTCCTTGAATCACCGTAGTTTGTTAACATGTATACCTTTATCCGACGCTGCCATAGAAAGACCTGTTTTATGCCCCTCCTTCTTTGTCTTGTTTTGTCCACCAAAATCTTTATGCTGTGCGTGAATGCACAAACGTGAGCTATGTTGATGTTATTGACTTGTTGGAATGCTAATCAGACATATTTGGTCAGGGCATAATTGCAAGTTAATCGATGCTAACATGCTATTTGCTAGCTGTATGTCTACATTGCAACATTATGCCTCGTTTATAGGTATATTTGAGCTCATTTAATTTTCTTAGTGTAGTTAATTTAAATTTGCATATCTCATGACATATAATCTGTATGTAACATTGGCTGCATTTCTGACAGTTGTTTGTGTGCCATGTTGTTCTAGACCACAGGAAACCTTACCCAGCTTGCAAAGATAGTAACAAATCTATTAGAAGAAGACAACCTGCCGTTTCCTTTAACTTGGACACACATCTATGGCCTGTACCTTTGGCCATTCTAAGACAGTCATTTCTAGAGGTTATCTCACCCTCTGAGAAGCCTCCGTTTTATTTATGTTCTCCAATGTTGTAAAAATGTGTAAAATAAATATTACTTTTAAACATTTCTGTCTACAAAGATTTGCATCAGCCTGCGACACATTTTGTCATTTTGATAGTAGGCTATAATAGCTAATACAGACATGTACATCATGTGTTGCTTTCATTATCCATCCATCCATTTTCTACCGCTTATCCCTTTCGGGGTCGCGGGGGGTGCTGGAGCCTATCAAGGCGGGATACACCCTGGACAAGTCGCCACCTCATTGGCAACACTAAATTGGCCCTAGTGCGTGAATGTTGTCTGTCTATCTGTGTTGGCCCTGCGATGAGAACACTTATATATAGCTTTTAATTTTTTGCGGCTCCAGACAGATGTTTTTTTTGTATTTTTGGTCCAATATGGCTCTTTCAACATTTTGGGTTGCCGACCCCTGACCTAGGCCATAAACTCTGCTCGAAAAGAGGAGAGTTTATGTCCGCCGTCCAGCATCGCATTGGCCTAGGCTGGGCAGCTTTTAATAACAATAAAGCAGCACTAACGTCAAAAAGGATATATCATGTAAAATCGAATATCCAAATTATTTTAACCCAATGTGGCCTCTGAGTCAAAACGTTTGGAAACCCCTGGTTTAGTGTAACTGCAGTCCACGCACCATGGGCGACTAATAGTTAAATATTTTATGTAAATCTTGAATCCCACTAGAAAGAACAATAACTACAATAACGTTACAAACACAAAAATGACAGCACAAAAAACATATTGGAGAACAATATTGGCAACTTCCTGTAAGCAAGCTGTAGTGTCTCTGACCAGCTCCTGTGGAACTCAACAGTGTCAAAATATCAATTGTTTACATTTAATTGTACATTTAGAGTTTTATTACATTATTGTTATCTATTACATTTATTAGAGGTGGGAAAAATGATCGATTCTCCGATTCATCACGATCAGAACATGGATGAATCTAAAATGATGGAAATGTCCAAATATCGTAAGTAATGCAATGCAACCTGTTGGCGACTTTTACGTCATCTTTGGTCAAGCTACGTCATTCGTGTGTGCAACACGATCACTGTCCAATTATTTTCTTCCTCCTCCTCGAGTTGTTTTCTATCATCTGACTACCTCCTCTACACAACAGCCACGTCACAAACCCATTTCCACGCTGATCTGTGGTGTAGTAGTGACTTCCTTGTTCATTTAAAGAATCCGATCAACTTCCTTTGTTTTCACTTTATCCAAATTCGCACGTGACATTGAGGCCACATTGTGGCCACATTAGGCCCTGTTTGCGTTTATACTGGAGTCTGATAAAGATCACATGTTACTTATAATTTAAACAGTCAACTGTAAAAAATCAGATCTCGAAAAAATCCAATTTGCTCCACTTTGGCCTGCAGTGTAAACGTCATGGTTGACCACCTTCCTTTGCTCCCTGGTCGATAAATTGTTGATGACTTCAAACGTTCCTTCTTCCTTTCTTCCTTATTCCTTCTTCAAATATTATTGGTGTTAACTGGGTCAGCCTTCACTCTTTCTCTGTATTCTCTCAACCTTTCTTTTCCACTTTTTTTTTTATTTGATTTTAACACGGTGTCTTGATTCTTTCTCTCTGAACTGTACAATTACAGATAGAAACCAGCAGTACATTAAAAACATGCTTATTTACTTTAAATAGATCATTGAAACAATGATTCTTGAAAATAGTCACTTATTTGAAGACTTTGTGAACACAATTATTTCAAAATGGTGGGATTAAACTACTGTCCATTTCATTTTGTCACTACTGAAATGATCGTGTCACCACCGGAACGGCAATACTGCATATGTCATTAACCAAAGGAGGAGCCTTGTAGACATTGGGTTTGAGACCCCTGGACTACAAAATACAAACAAAATCCACAAAAGACCACTGAATAAAGTTGATGAATTAATTGGAGTATTTGATCTTCTACCAACCAACCAGCAAGCATTTAGACCCTAGATTTCATACACTTTTTCATCAATGATTTTCTCCAAAATCTTTTACTGAATTTCCATTACCAAAAAACATTATTTTATCTGAATGGGATCACCCGCAAACTAATAATCGTAACACTAATAATACATTATTATGTACATAATATTGTACTTGCGGTACTAATTGGGCTAAATCTGGTACCTCAAGTCCTACATTTTGTGCTACAGTATCTCGTATGACATTAACCTTCCTTGAATCCCAAATAAAATTAGGTTTATATCTAAAATGCATGGTGCCTTAAATACACACTTAAAAACATATTTTCACTGTTCAATTCCAACTTATTTAGTCTTTACTATTTCTCCATTGGACATTTTGTTTGGATTACTGAAATTAAAGATATCTGTGATTTCCATGACCTTTCAAAAACTTCTGAAAAAAAAGTTTTTTCTATAACTTTCCAAAGAGCTGGAAATTGTCTTTTCTTTTCTTTTTTAAATTACACTAAGCCTCTCACCCCCATTCTGTCATAAACACGCATGAGTCCTTCTATTTAAACCTCTCCACTACCAAGGCAAGACCAACAAGCTGTCAAAGGGCCTTTGAGGACAAGATTGTAGACATACGCAAGACTGGAATGAACTACAAAGTCACCAACAAGAAGCTCGGTGAGAAAGAGACCAAGACAAGATAACAATCACCTGCACTCTGTGTAGTAAATATGAAATGTTAGTCTTAAGTTGTGAACATATTGTACTTATCATGAAGTTATATATGACTGACATGCGTAGGGTAAGAAGAGACGGACAATATAACTTTTCCAGGCAAAGTACGACCAATTCTATTTTCTTTCTGGAGTTACCTATGTTTATCCTCTTAAGAAACAACATTGCTCTGCAATGGACATTTTGTTTTCGGATAGTTAAAACAAAATAGATACATCACCTGAATTTTATGACCAATGCTGAGGTGTCTTTTTCTTACCATTTGACAAGCAAGCCATGTTCAAGAAAGTTCTTCAGGTTGGGCAGTGTTTGCTGCAGGTCTGGGGTGGTCAAGCCGTGTTGATATCTGAGCTGTGAGAGAAAAGAAAACACATATTGACATGAACTCTTACCCACCGAGGAAGACATTCCTTCCCAATGACACGTTCCATCTTTCACATCAAACTATGACTTTTCTGCAAACACAATGGACATCCTTCCCTGATAACGCTTGTGTACAACATTCAGTAAGGGTGTTGGGGGAGATGTTAGAGGCAAGTAAAAACAAATATAGCAGTAACACATCTGGATAGAATGAGAGTAAAGGTGAACATCAGAATATTTTATCTTCCTCCCCAGACTAGGGGAGGTTACAATCGCAGCACAGTCATTTTACCAAAATAAATATTGGGTGTAGAGTTTTGAGGACAAAAAATAATTTGTTCAATTTTGGAATAAGGCTGCAACATAACAAAATGTGGAAAGGACCTATCACATTCCAATAACGTAATAACCTATAATGCTAAGTCTTTCTTCTAACACGTTGCAATTCTCTGTGTTTTTCTAAAATATAACTTCAAAATTAGAGATCATTAGGTTTTCTTCACATTGTAGACTGATTTGTTCATGAATTTAAGAGCAAACGTTCAACATAACCAAATATGACAAATTAAAGCTACCCTCGACTTAACTGTACCTGCATGATGATATCTCCGGCAGCACTTAACTAAATATATACAAATACAGAGTTCGGTAGCCATTCCGAAAAACATCGGCTTCCAACTTCATTTGACTGCATAACGTTGGACAAGATTGGCAAGTTTAGAAAGTATTGGCTGAACATTTAACAACAACAACAAAAGAACTCTGAGACAAGACACGGTTGTTTTGATTAAGAATGGGAATAAGATCATATCTATATTGACTTTGGAAAGTGTGTGTTCAATTAAACTGTTTCAAGATAGGATTTATTCAAAACAACATTTTGAAAAAGAAACCGGCTGAAGGACAGATGCTGTTGTGAAATGTGGGTATTATTTATTGTCTGTGAAGAAAGCTGTGGAGGCTGTCATCACACGGTTTAGTTTGACATCAGTCATACTGTGCACGTGTAGGTCAAGTACAGGTTAACATATTAACATTGTTTTTGCTGTCTAAAATACACCTACATACTGTAGTAATATTGTGAGATAGCATCAGGACCTTTTGAGGATTAGCAATATATAATGGCAAAACATATTTTTTAAAGAGATTGGACATTTTTCCTATTTATTTAATTTTTTTCAGTTTTAAGAATTACAAGCTATTCATTAACCTAATGTTTAGAACAACATAATATACGTTGTGAAAGTAACTATGCGAGTGATTACAAATATGGGTTTTGATGAAATGATAATGTATAGCTCGGTTGGTAGAGTGGCCGTGCCAGCAACTTGAGGGTTCCAGGTTCGATTCCAGCTTCCGCCATCCTAGTCACTGCCGTTGTGTCCTTGGGCAAGACACTTTAAAACCTTCTCCTAGTGCCACCCACACTGGTTTTAAATGTAACTTAGATATTGGGTTTCACTATGTAAAGCGCTTTGAGTCACTAGAGAAAAGCGCTATATAAATATAATTCACTTCACTTATCATACAGTACGATATCTAACAAAATTCAAAGAAACTTTGATTTAGGTAGCCATTTCATAAAATGTATGGTTTTCTTATTAATAGCAAAACCTGTCCAATATTGACATTGTGTCTCGCAAACATCAAAAACAAATCAAGTACATTTCCAGGAATTGGTAATACACCTCAAGTGAAAAGAACACTTTTATTCAAATAATATTTCCCAAAGATGCTCTGTATTCATTTTCTTTTTTATGTAGTACCTCACACTTTGGTATTTGCATACATTTACAATTTTGTAAAATGGCTAGAAAATAGTGGACTCATTTAAATACCTGGGTGTTGACCTCAACAACAAACAGGACTGGACTCACAATTCAAACATTGTGTACAAGAGGGGTCAAAGTCGCCTACACCTCTTGATGAGACTAAGGTCCTTCGGGGTGTGCGGGTCACTGCTGCGCACTTTTTATGACACTGTGGTGGCTTCTGCAGTGTTTTATGACATCGTTTGCTGGGGTGAGAGCAGCACGGTCAGAGACAGACACAGAAACAGACTTAATAAACTGATTAAGAGAGCTGATTCCATCCTATGCTGCCCACTAGACCGCAATGAGAAGTTGACCGACAGAAGGATGCTGACCAAGTTGACATATACAATGTCCAATCCCTTTCACCCCATGCACGGCACTGCGGAAGCCCTAAGTAGCTCCTTCAGCATTAGACTTTTACATCCACAAAGCAAAAAGGAGCGCTACTGCAGGTCCTTTCTACCCGCAGCTAAAAGACTTTACAACGCACCTATGTGATTACTGTGATTTTTTTTCTTGGTGTGCAATACGGGTGTTAAAATTGTGTTTTTGTTTTATTTTTATCTATACATAGTGCAATCGTTAATGCACTGTGTATTATTTATTACCATTTTTTTGTTTTTCATTACGTTTTACTTCTGTTACTGTATGTAAAAACTTGCACTGCATCAACATAATTTTCCCCATTGTGGGATGAACAAAAGTCTATAAATCTGGTATCTATATCTATCTATGTATGGTATCTATATATATAATATATATACAAATATGTTAGTCAGTGCATCTGGAAAGTATTCACAGCATTCAGCACTCTACAGACAATACCCCATAAAGACATTGTGAAAAGTTTACTTTGTTTTTTGCTAATTAAAAACAATTCCATGTACATGAGTATTCACAGCCCTTGATAAGTACTTTGTTGATACACCTTTGGCAGCAATTACAGCCTCATTTTGAATAAGATGCCACAGGCTTGGCACACCTGCAGTTTCACCCCATTCCTCTTTGCAGCACTTCTCAAGTATCATCAGATTGAATGGGAAGCGTTGGTTTTTATCCGGGATGTGTCTCAAATGGCCCCCGAACTAATTTTCGGCTCCTTGTTTTTTCCGCATATAATTAATGTACGCCTTGTGCCGAGCCCACTCCGCTCTGATTGGTCACACTCCTGAGGACTTCCTCAATTTGCCTCTTAAATACAGTTCAATAAAGTTAATCCCTCACAACTAAACTGTTTTTTTTTTACCATTGCTCAACATGCAACAATGTGTA
This sequence comes from Nerophis lumbriciformis, assembly GCF_033978685.3. Lineage (NCBI taxonomy): Eukaryota > Metazoa > Chordata > Actinopteri > Syngnathiformes > Syngnathidae > Nerophis > Nerophis lumbriciformis. The sequence continues at coordinate 39,547,346 of NC_084556.2, forward strand.
ATTGTTGTACACAGCAGAGCAGCACAGAACAGTATTATTTCCAAAACAAAACTGGGCAAGGGGCTGACCAAGAGCACTTACATGGGGAATGCCCATAACATGTCGAGTGATCCAAAACTGCTTAAAGGGCACACTTCCAAATGCATAAACCTACATTTTTGATGCTTTGGCATAATTTAACAAGACTATCCAACACGGCTTCAACATTTATAAATCAAAAAAAGAGGAAACGCATTATAATATTATTACATTGTAGCTGGAACTGATCGATGTGTTAATACATTCATTTTGATTGCAAAGAACTTTGAATGAGTACTATACACACAAACGCATAGATGCAGATCTGAAGATGTGATATGATTTAACCCGTTTTACACATGTCATAAAATCATATGCTCATAAAAAAGTCCTTGATAATGTCTATGTAGCCATTACAAAAATAGTCCAATAGTCCATTTACATTTTGTGACTTGGATATTAACTAAATATTAGTGATATTGTTATTATACGCGCTAAAGCTGACAAACAATTTATAGCGGCGCCGTGATCACAATCTTGTGTCTCTATGTTTACATCATCGAGTGTTCAGCTTCTTCTTCATTTCCTTGCTCCCTGTAAATCTATTCAATCTAGATCATACATCATGCATCTCACCTGGACAGAAGAAGTCTGAGTAGGTATTTCGACAAGTTGGGACACTATGACAGCCATTTAGGATCTGGAACTGGCGAGGAAGACACGAAAAGCGCTTTTCCCCCGCATCCCAATCCCGTTGCTTTGCGAGGATTATGAGACATTTTTCATCTAAATGGGAATATATGAACATCCTAGCAGTCGGCATCCTAACGACAGAGGACCTTGCACGGTAAAAAAAAAGGTTTTATAATGTTTTGTGTTGGCTCTCATGAAGTCTGCACTACGAAGAAATCAGTGATGAAGAAACAAAAACAAACGTTGTGATGCAGTTTTGAAACCAATGCGCCGCGTACACTTAAAATGATCAAAATATGTAAATATTAAATGTTATTATAAATGTGCCCGTTACTAGATTACATATATATCGTACTTACATTATGTATATAAAACCTTAATGGAGGTGTTTGAATGTTTTTTTAAGGGCTTTACAGGCAGAATTGAACGGCTCCCATATGCTCCATTGTAAGCGGTTTTGATCACATTTATTTAATATTTAGAATGCATTAAAAGAAATCCACCCGTCGTCATGTCTTTCATAATGATTGTGAACGACAGGCAAAATTCCCCCAAAAAGTGCAGTTCCTCTTTAAAGAGTCAGTGCAAGGATCTGCCAAACCTTCAGTGTTACTTCACCAAATCTCTATCTGTAAAGTAAAACACAAGTCATATTTGTTTTTTTATGATTCATTTCAAGTTTTTAATTGTTTTTATTTAATTCTATGCTTTACTGTAGTGGTGAGCAATATGGACAAATCGTTTCTCCTTTTATTTCTAAAACAAATGTTATATATAAGAAGGACAAGACAATTAAATAACAGTAAGTATTTTTAGTTTCGACAGTGTATTCTGTATACATGTTTGTGTTTAAAGATGGAATCTGTAATTTCTTGGTGTTTGCCGGACTGCTATTTAATTAGGCTTGTTTGGTGTGTTTTTTTTCTTTCATCACTATGTAATTTTGAATTGAGGTAACTTTAAAATTGTGTCGCATTTCAACACTGTGTCTGTACTGTTCTTTATGTTGTGTCTTTAAGTGGTAAAAAAAAATAGACGTGTTTAAGTCGCGAGCAGTTATTCGTTGGCGACATGTTTCAGCAGTTAATTGTTCTTTTGTTGATGACTGACTTTTTTAACCCAAACAAAGAAATTCCTCTTCCCTCTTTAATGGCATCAATTCCTCTTTGAGTTTTGTTGGTTTAGCTTCCATTGTGCTATCCGTTTTCTTTCAAGTTCTTTTAAGTGACATAAAAAAGCTCCCTCAAAGTAACAGGGTTAGCACATCTAAGATGTTGAAATAATGATATCAACAATAGTTATATCGTTCGATAGACACTTGTATACCTTATATTGTAATATTGCATAGCACTACATAAAATCTGCCTGCTGCAAACCCCTAGCCACGCTTCACACTGTTACACGTAGATTTCAGGCTGGGGGGAAACACAGAGTCTATCTCAGTGGTTCTTAACCTTGTTGGAGGTACCGAACCCCACCAGTTTCATATGCGCATTCACCGAACCCTTCTTTAGTGAAAAATAAAATGTTCTTTTTTTTAATTCAAGACAAAGTTATATGTTTTTGGTAACACTTTAGTATGGGGAACATATTCTAAGTAACAAAGACTTAATTAAGAGTTATTAGGTGAGGGTTAGGGTTAGAGGGTTAGGGCCAGGGTTAGAGGGTTAGGGTTATAATAAGGCATTAATAAGTACTTAATAATGACTAGTTAAGAGCCAATATGTTACTAATTTGCATGTTAATAAGCAACTAGTTAATGTTGAATATGTTCCCCATACTAAAGTGTTACCATGTTTTTTTACTGATGCACAAAATGAACCGTGCATGAACATCACCTTGTTCAAAGAACAAAACCAACACAGTGCATAAACTCACAACAAATTACACACCTGCAAATCAGTGTGACTTCTGTTGTTGCCGTATCCGTAATACGCCGATAGGGAGAAGTTTTTATTTACACGATGAGTCGGGTGTGTCTTGACCTCCGCCAAACCCCTGAGCCCGACTCACCGAACCCCTAGGGTTCGATCGAATCCAGGTTAAGAACCACTGGTCTATCCTATCCTATGTTTACACAGGCCGTCCTAATTTATTTCCCGGGCTGCCAGTTGAATAGCCCGGGCCTCCAATCTACATCTGATCATGAAGATCACAAAAAGTAAACCTCATGGCTGTGGACCAGAAAAACACCTGGCTTGCCCTGGAAGCTGTCATTGAGTCCAATGAGCCCCTGATTGACTTCCCTGGGGTTTGTAAAATCTATAAGTGCTATTAAACCCCCCAGCGGACAGAAGTGTACTGATTATATGTCAATGAATAATTGCACTTGGCATAGGTCAGTCATGAAAAGTTACTGAAAAACGTGATTTAGTGCTGTTATGTTTGAACCTTTTGACACATGAAATTCAACATGGGTATATTTAGAATCCCGGATTCGCCATTTTGCCCACCTGAAAACAGAATAATGTGCTTTGTTAGCGAGGCTCTTCTCATCCTCCTTCAAATCATCAGCAATTAATCTCAAATTGTCTGCAGCCTACATTCGTGTTCTGATCTGAGGTTGATTGACAGTGACACTCGGACGACGATAACTCGGCATAAACAAGAATAATGGATGTATGCATGTAGGAATGTGCACTGCTATATGGCAAGTCAATCATTCAAGTCCTCGCGGTCATACCAAATGAGTGCTGCACCACACATCCCGAGTGGGATTCCAAGCAGTGAAGGTGTTGAGACAAAAAGATGTGATCAAACACGAGTAGACCAGATCTGTTTCACTAGGTCATCATGTGAAAAAGCCAGTGGGTGTCCCAGCTCCACCCTCTCTCCGACAAGGTCTTCTCACCTTTCAGCTTCCCTCAAAGGGACAGAGGAATTTCTTACCACAATCTGGTTAGCCCTTTGACAAAGAATCCTGCGAGCAGCTTGAAAGCGCACTTATGTGAACATACAAACATGCATGGAAACATGCTAGCATTCAATATTAGGATGAATGAAAGGGAAACTCTCAATTACAGGTAGTCTCAATTGAAATGCACCAAAGCATTTTGTGTAATCTGGTCTACCCTTTAACACTCACGAGTCTTTCCCTGGATTCCGCTTTTTTGTACCATATTTATATATGATTATTGTAAGTCAGGGATTATACAATGATTCTGTGTCAGACTCTGTGTCCTGAACACATCAACTGCCATGTCGACAACAATACACTCCCTCATGATGCTGCAAAACATTCTGGTTAGCACTTTGGAGTCTGAATTGTACCCCTAGAGTCACTTTGCGGCCACCATCGATTGAACTCCAACTCTGAACTTAATCTGCTCCATTTGTGGCCAGCAGTTTATTTTTTTTATTGGCCTTTAGCATGTTGTAAAACTAAAACTTTAGACTCAGATCACAACATAATGAAGGAGGATTAAGGCCACACACAAAATAAAAAAAAGGCTGTGTATATTACAAACCCCGTTTCCATATGAGTTGGGAAATTGTGTTAGATGTAAATACAAACGGAATACAATGATTTGCAAATCATTTTCAACCCATATTCAGTTGAATATGCTACAAAGACAACATATTTGATGTTCAAACTGATAAACTTTTTTTTTTTGCAAATAATCATTAACTTTAGAATTTGATGCCAGCAACACGTGACAAAGAAGTTGGGAAAGGTGGCAATAAATACTGATAAAGTTGAGGAATGCTCATCAAACACTTATTTGGAACATCCCACAGGTGAACAGGCAAATTGGGAACAGGTGGGTGCCATGATTGGGTATAAAAGTAGATTCCATGAAATGCTCAGTCATTCACAAACAAGGATGGGGCGAGGGTCACCACTTTGTCAACAAATGCGTGAGCAAATTGTTGAACAGTTTAAGAAAAACCTTTCTCAACCAGCTATTGCAAGGAATTTAGGGATTTCACCATCTACGGTCCGTAATATCATCAAAGGGTTCAGAGAATCTGGAGAAATCACTGCACGTAAGCAGCTAAGCCCGTGACCTTCGATCCCTCAGGATGTACTGCAACAGGCGACATCAGTGTGTAAAGGATATCACCATATGGGCTCAGGAACACTTCAGAAACCCACTGTCAGTAACTACAGTTGGTCGCTACATCTGTAAGTGCAAGTTAAAACTCTCCTATGCAAGGCGAAAACCGTTTATCAACAACACCCAGAAACGCCGTCGGCTTCGCTGGGCCTGAGCTCATCGAAGATGGACTGATACAAAGTGGAAAAGTGTTCTGTGGTCTGACGAGTCCACATTTCAAATTGTTTTTGGAAACTGTGGACGTCGTGTTCTCCGGACCAAAGAGGAAAAGAACTATCCGGATTATTATAGGCGCAAAGTTGAAAAGCCAGCATCTGTGATGGTATGGGGGTGTATTAGTGCCCAAGACATGGGTAACTTACACATCTGTGAAGGCGTCATTAATGCTGAAAGGTACATACAGGTTTTGGAGCAACATATGTTGCCATCCAAGCAACGTTACCATGGACGCCCCTGCTTATTTCAGCAAGACAATGCCGAGCCACGTGTTACATCAACGTGGCTTCATAGTAAAAGAGTGCGGGTACTAGACTGGCCTGCCTGTAGTCCAGACCTGTCTCCCATCTCCACAAACAACGGAGACCCCCGGACTGTTGAACAACTTAAGCTGTACATCAAGCAAGAATGGGAAAGAATTCCACCTGAGAAGCTTAAAAAATGTGTCTCCTCAGTTCCCAAACGTTTACTGAGTGTTGTTAAAAGGAAAGTCCATGTAACAAAGTGGTGAACATGCCCTTTCCCAACTACTTTGGCACATGTTGCAGCCATGAAATTCTAAGTTACGGTAATTATTATTTGCAAAAAAAAAAAAAAGTTTATGAGTTTGAACATCAAATATGTTGTCTTTGTAGTGCATTCAATTCCGTTTATATTTACATCTAACACAATTTCCCAACTCATATGGAAACGGGGTTTGTACAACAACTCATGATTTAATTTGATTCCGGTTCTCGGGATGAACATTGGGTTCAGAATGGATTCAACATGATTATCAATTCAAAGCGCATCTTGTATTATATTACTTTGGATATAAATTATAATAAAAACTTTTCAAAACAGGTTACAGAAAGCTCCTCTTGGCTGCGGATGTATATGCGCAGCAAGTAAGCCCAGAGATGGCCTAAAAAAATGTTTTGAAAAAAATCAAACTTGAAAATGTTTATTGGATTCAAAATACGTAAACGTACGAATCGCGATTTGGATGTGAATCATTTTTGAAAAAAGTTGAAAATTTAGCATAGCATGCATATGTTGTTATCTAACGCAATGCACCCCATATTTTTTGAGCTCACGGACTGGCTTGTGTTCTACTATATTTAGTAGTACATGGTGACTACACTCCCCTCCAAAAAAACAAACAAAACCCACAAATCTTTGAATACATTTTTTTTTTCCTTATTTTCTTTTTTAGGGTATATACGTTGACTTTGTGCATGAAATATTGGAACAATAAAAAGTCTTTCCCAACTTGTCTTAGTCCATCCATCCATCCATCCATCCTCTACCGCTGGAGCCTATCTCAGCTGCATTTGGCCGGTAGGTGGGGTACACCCTGGACAAGTCTCCACCTCATCGCAGGGCCAACACAGATAGACAGACAACATTCACACTCACATTCACACACCAGGGCCAATTTAGTGTTGCCAATCAACCTATCCCCAGGTGCATGTCTTTTGAGGTGGGAGGAAGCCGGAGTACCCGGAGGGAACCCACGCAGTCACGGGGAGAACATGCAAACTCCACACAGAAAGATCCCGAGCCCAGGATCAAACCCACGACCTTCGTATAGTGAGGCACATAAACTAACCCTAATTTGTTTTATTTTTTAGGGTATACAAGTCGACTTTGTGCATTAAATATTGGAACAATAAAGTCTTCCCCAACTTGTCTTTGTCTACCAAGGAAAATACATTTTGCACGGTGGCCTATTTCTCCAACAAATCATAGGTTGTAGTGCAAGCACATTTTCTGAGAAAGCTTCGATGTCGTCAAACTCCATCAAAAATCTGAATCTTTGACTGGGTTTGGAAGTTAAGAGAATATGGGACTGTGCAAAATCTTCCTTCTGAAGGTCTGATGGACACTTATTCTAGTCAGAGGGTGCATGCTAGGACAGAAGAGAACATTTATGCTGTACGTGACACAGTGGAGGAGATTCCTTGGGGGTTGTGATTTAGTGTGCACCCTGTGTCCCACCCCAAATTTCATTGGCTCTTGGCGTTGTCAGTCAAGCAATTGCAACCCTCTATTCTATCACCAACCAGATTAAAACATAAAACACATTGTGTTTTTATTATGACAGAACTATGTTAAAAAAAAGGGCCTTTAATCAAAAGTTCTACAAACAGGATGTGACAGGGGACGACTGCAGGTAAGACACCCCCCACGGAGTTTGCGTACATTGTGATTGAAGTGTTGCAGCCTCAGGCTAAGAATAGGGTGACTACGGGACAGTCACGCATTTTCAATACTTTTCACACGTCCCGCAAATTGAGACATCCTGCATTGCTAACGGTCGGCCTCTCGTTTCGAAATGTGTGTTTTGTATGGGTAATTTTGCACTTATTAAGTGGAAGGCGTGTGAAGAAAGCAGTGAGGGGCGGGCTGCCTAGGCATGTCAATCAAACTATTACGCGGACGGCCACACCCACCAACAAATAATATGCAAATCAGGTCAGTATGGCATCAGCGAGTGGAGTACGAGAGTTAGCAATGGAAAAAAGTGATAAAATCACAATCTCTACAGCTAAAAGAGTAAATGCAGCTCGTCAAAGACTGACAAACCATATATTTCTGGGTGAGTGTGGTAACATTTTGAGTGAAATTTGCTCCAGTCATTTATCCATTTCACGTGCAGGTGAATATGACGTGAAACGATACAGACACTGCGAGGCTCACAAAAAATGTGTTGCTCAAAAGGGAGCTTCCCAATCTATGCATACGTTCCTTCTAAAACTCAAAACACTATTCAAACACAGATAAAGTAAGGGCTGCTGAACTGCTGTGAAACACTCCGTCATGTTTCATGGACAAAACTTAGAAATAAAAAATAGCCAGGTGCTGAAAAAGCATTAATTTTGGTGATATGGACAAAACTGAAAAAATATAATTTTATTTATAAGTTGTTTTTTTCCGGGCCATTTTTGATTTGTATTTTAGGTTGTATTAAATATTTTATGTAGTGTCTTTACTTGACATTGTCCAGTGATGCAGATAATTTTCTAATGCATTTTAATGTAGTTAATCTATGTAAGCTGACTGAGTTGTATTTTGTTCAAATATTCAGCCTATTTAGCCAACTACAGTACATGTATCTTAAATCAAACTTCTACCTGAATATGTGCTTTAGTAGAACAAACCCTTAATTTTAATGTTTGGAGTTTTACCTGCTGTAATGCAGTTTTCTACCAGTACAATTTCAATTAGGATAGTTGATTTGTTAAAGTTCCCTTTCTGTAATGCTTTGAATTACAGTGAAATATTTATACCTGGAACATAATATCTGCAATGTTTTTTAAGAAACAGTTTTTTTCTTCAGAATTTTTTTTTTATTCTAGTTTCAAGCTCTGTATTGACATTCTACACTGTAAAGCTCATATACTGAATCAGGAGAATACTGTACATATTCACAGACTAAATTTGAAACTATTTCACTTAATAGACATATCTCCAACAGGAGAAGCAGTTTCATTCATTTGTTTTATCAGTTATAACATAAATGTGCATGAGAGTTTCATGCATTTTGAATTTTTTAAAACTTTTTCACATGAACAGCTGTTGGCTACAAAAACTAATTTGGCATTTTAGATAGGTACATACAAATTTAGATTTTCCTTGTGATTCATGTATCCAGCCGCAAAACACCTGAGCCTTCCAATGCAAAATACACACACAGTTTTCTTTCATGTTTTCAACACAGTTTATTACAGTTTCTAAATGTGTCATTTTATTGAACTTTGCCCAGTATTTCAAACTTGTGTTCAGGTTGGTCCTGTGGGCAAGACTGTGCCGTCATCTGGTCAGGCATTGAGGTCTAGTCTGAGCCATCAATAGTTTCTGTGTTTTTTGGTGGTTTTACATCATTCCATGCTTTAAAAGAGTTCCTACGGTCCACTTATTTCTGTCTTGAGTCGCTTTTGATCAAATTTGACACTGGTTGTAGCTTTGGTGTCTCAGACATATATATCACTTGCTGTCGAAAGAAACTGAAGCCCACTGCCTGAGCGCCGCTTTATATTGGAGTTCTGGATTCCAAGGTTGATTCCTGATAGCCTTGGCTTAAAAACAATAAGTCCACCGTATGTTTTTATCTTTGCAAATACACAGACATAGTATTTTATTTGGTTTACATGGTTAGAAGAGGTGCAAGAAACAAGATGAAGTGAGAATGGACAAATGTGTGTGTGTGTGTGTGTGTGCGTGTGTCTAAAACACACGTTAGGGTAATTTTCTGTTTTATTGGACAACGCCCAAACTACTGCGCCAAGGAGGGCCAGCGAGGAGCACAAAAGCACATGTGCAGAGGTACCATCAAGAGAGAACACGCTAGACTTTGTAGGGCATGGTCTTCTCTCCAGCGCCGTTATTGCTACTGTGTGTACGTACTCCATTTGTAAAATAAATTGTTAATCTGCAATTCTAGTCCCTTCACCTTATTCAGAAAAGCCATTAGAAACAAAAGATAATTGTGCCCTTTAATTGGGGAGTTTTGAACATAAGCAACGAAATGCCTTGCAGCAAGAAAAGTGCAATCCTAGAGAAAGCGCTTCAGGACATAGAAAAGACTAGATCTGATCAATCTAAGGCCCTGTCTACATTATGCCGGATAACTCCGTAAACGAATTAGCTCTGTATGGACTCATTGATCGTTTATAAACGGAGTTCGGAGAGGAAAGAACGCGCCACAGCCAGCTTCATAACAACCGGTTTCCACTCGGAGGTAACCACTACAAAGATAGACATGAGAGAAAGAAACGCGTGATTGCAGCCATTTTGGATACAACACACCTCAGACAGCAACATAGCAATTTTGAGCGACGGTTTTGGATAAGGCCTGGAAAAACGGCAGCCTGGTGGGATGTTTGTCAACGAGTGTGTTGTGCCAGAAGAGTGGCAAGAGAACTTTCGAATGTCCAAGGCAGCTGTGATTCTACTTAGCGGAAAACTTTGTCCATTTGTCAAAGGGGAGACAACGAGAATGCGGGCTCCCGTGGATATGATAAAAAAGGTAGCGTGTGCTTTGTATTACCTTGTTGACAAGGGAATACTATGGAAAACAGCGAATGCATTTGGACTGGCAAAGCAGACTGTATCGTTATTGTCCGCCATGTATGTAGAGTGATTACTCAACGTCTAGTTTTGTACTCCATAACTACTGTGAAGCCATGAAGTGGTCGCGGCTGTCGAGTACGACCGCCAATTTCAGCCTCCAAGGACAGGCAGGATTGTAAAAATGGACAATGAAGGTGAAGGTAAAAAAGTGAGGAGTGTCCTGACCAGATATCTAGGTCCCTAGATTGCTTCTTGTAAAATATTCTTTATTACATTGTTTACTTTCACACTTCCATTAAAGATTTGATTCATGTATGATGGCTCAGGTGTGATTCACCACAATAGGGCTAGTCTAACAGCTGCTGATGGTGAGCAAGCAAGGTTTACTGTTAAAAGAAATGTGGCAATAGGCTACATTGAAGTACCGGTTAAGGATACACTTCCAGGTCAGGTAATATATGCGCGTTTGCCATTTTCCGCGCATGCGTACTTGGTCGAGATGCGCCGTCGGACGGAGGGGGGAGGGTGTCTTAAACGATGGCATTGTGTGTGTGTGGACAGGGATAAGGTTAGGTGGGTTAGATCCTATGTTAGTGTAGAGGCAGCCTAAGTCTATGATCATGAACTGATGAAGCCTCCTGTACTTGGATGAGAGGCAAAACGTCAACAAACATAAATAGGGGCGCTCAACGACTGTAAGATGTGAGCTTGACTGGGCTCCACATTAAAACAGGTCTCATGCCATGAGGAGTAAAACAAGATTAAATGGATATTGCCTCAAACTATTGTTTAATTTTTTTACATTGTATTTGGAATCTGCTAGCAATCAGCTAGCTAGCATTATTAACTCTCATATATTTTTCACTTCATTTGGAAAATCCTTATAAGCAGTACAATTTATCTTTAACGCTCTTTGCTCAGCCCTTCTTTCTGTGGTAATGCAACACAGGTGTAGTGTTTTTACAGTCTCTCCGAGTCCAATTTGAACCACATTGTTCCGTCCCATTACTTGTTGTTACATTTTGTGGAGTATCACATTGCTGCCAAACTCAGTCAACAGATTTACATAATTACGAGAAAGGTTGCGTGAGATCAGGAGGAAATTCAGTTAACGAGAGACCCGGTGACAAGAAGCCAAGGTTAGTCTTCATTCAGTCATAAAGAGCTCTCCCAGGTGTTGATTGTTTGGTCTTTTAAAATGCAAATCATTAAAGAGTTGTAATAATTGTGAATGGCAGTGGGATCAACTGAAAGAGGCACAATCATGGAAGGTTACGGTGACCTCAGGGCATTGACCCTCATCAAAGAGAGACGCTAGAGCTGAGCTCTGGTAATCCGACACCAACGCAAACTTGTCCATGTGAAGTCACAACACTGGGAGCCACTTCCTGTTTGGAAGACTGGCTTACCACACAATCATAAATCCACTATGGCAGTTTATTTAAACCCCAAACGTCTCAATGAGCCACTTCTTGGACAACATGTCAAGTTAGTCTTTAGTAGTCTTAGTTTTAAGGCATTAGGGATGTTTGTGGTCACCAGAGGAGGCGCTGGGTGGTCAAAGGATCAAAACCAAGAACAATTTAAATCAATTTATTCGGTTCTTGCTGACCCCCCAATCGGTTCTTGCTGCCCCCCCAAAAAACAAAAAACAAACAAAAAACAAAACAACAATAAAAAATCACAGTTTTACCATGCAACATGTGTGTTAAAAGTAAAAACTAACATTTAGATTTTTAGACAGCATGGAAATCTGGGATTTAAACAGCATGACACAATTCTTGTCAATCTGAGCTACTTATTGTTTAATACGGTTATTTCAGCATAAGATTGTGTTGTTTTAACATATGATGAAGTCATATAGTGGGTTGTTACTCTTCCAGTTTGTTGAAAGATACAATTTATATGGGACAAAAAAACCATTCACCAGTACATTACTTCTACTTTATTTGAATAACTTGAGTCCATCATGGCTAACTACATTCCTAACAAAACAGTAACCAGAGAGCCCGAGATTAAAGTCCAGTCATCCTAAATATCACAAAGTTCAAAGGGATTTTCAACAAGATCCTGCTGCTATTTTACCAGGATAAAATATGCAATGTTAAACCGCAGAGTAAAGGGATTTGTTTTGGTTAGGATACATGTATAATCTGAAAGAAAGTAAGTCTTCCACATGGCCCCATATTTGTATAGCTATTCTTTATGGTTTTTATTTGTGTAAATGTAGTTTATTTAAACAGAGCTGAGAAGAGGGTTATGAGCATATTACACATGAGAAAAATAATTTGTGTGAAAGCCCATTCATTTTATGGCAGATTTATTTTAACACAGATAATTTTTAAATAAAAATAATATTACAATAAAATTAATAAAAAGTCAAAATAAACGGCTTTGAGTGAAGTATTTGATCCTTTCCCAACCAGCACAATTCTAACCCCCGGACCAATTATGTGTCCATGAAGCATACAATATGGTTCCTGTTCCTTGGGGAGGTAGTTCTAATCTCAACTCAATATGTGGATAAAAGACACCTGTCACACAAAATGCTCCATTCAAATTAAACGTATCCACCATTATGGACAAGACCTAAAAGCTAAAAGTGGTGCAAAACTAGCCAACACAGGACTGAAATGGACTATAAGATCATGAACAAAAAGCTTGGTAACAAATACATTGTAATAACTAAAAAAATGTAACAAATACAAGATACAAGTCCTTGCTATGTAACTCAATGCAAGATTACCAAGACGCAAGATCATATTTACCCTGATGATTGTGAGAAAAGTGAAGGTAGGGATAGGTACATTTTACATTTGAACCAACATGGTACCAATTCACGTTACCTGGGAATTGTTACCTGTACTAAACGTTACTAAATGTTAATGGTTTAAAAATGAAATGTTATTATTTTCTGTTAACGTTTAACACGGTCACCAACAAAAGCATTAGTAACAATAACCCCCAACGGCCTGTCTGAAGTTTAACCATCAACACCTGAGCGCCTCACACAAGACTTAGGAGATCGTGGTGTGGTCAGATCAGACCAAAATTTAGTTATTTGACATAACGTGGACTCCCCACTAAAACCCCAAGAGAGACTAACCTCGACTGAAAGCCTACAACAAACTATGACAAAAAATCTTTAAATAGAACTTGCCAAATGGGTTTTAACAGCCCCAATGCTGTGACCGATCAAAATTTTAGGTATAAAAGGGGTCGCACTAAACAGTCACATGCCTCGACTGTCATGAAGACTGAGGAGGCATCCAGTCGACACGCACACCCAACATTTTTTATTGTTATTGATAGTACGATGGTTTTAAAAATGAGCTAGTCTCACTTTAAAAACCATGCAAACAATACACAATTATTCCACTTAAGTCAACTTTTGGGTCCATGTCATCCTTATTGTAGCCAATTGGTGTTCAAACAACTAACAGGGAATTCCCTTTGGATACAAGCTGGTCAGGTTATACTGTTGGATCTGTGTTTCAGTTGTCCTCCATGATGCTTCTGTGTGGTGGAATGGATGGGACAGTATTACCTGGCTGGTTTGTGGCAGCATTCACGCTTTTGCGACACCTGGCTTTGAGTCGAGTAACTACACAATCAGTAATATATTTTATTAAAAAAGTTCAAAATGTCAGTTTCTATTATTTATCAATTACTGTCCAGCCCTAGTCCATTTTGTACTGAGCTGTTCAAAAAAGCACGCTATTTATTAAACAAACATTTGCATACAGAAAACACATAATCCAGTCCAGTGTTGATGAAAATAAACTAAACTTGTTAAAGATTAAAAACCTCAATCTCCAAATATTTGTGATTAATTTTGAGTTAACTACAGACAAAATGCGATTAATCAAAATTTAGGGTTTGAATAATATGACAGCTCCAGTTAAAATAAATAATAAATCAAATTTAAAGGTAAGTTCCGATGCCCCTCAAAATCTTCCCCTAAACAACAGCGATTTAAAGCTACAAAGTCTGTGCTTCGATGCAAACTGGTTAACCTTCTAATCCTTCTCAGCCTCAGCCAGAACACTGAAAATGGGTCTTCCAGCAGCCTCAAAACATACAGTCAATGCAACAAAGAAAGAAGAAGCACATTAAAATAACAAAGTAGCTTAGACCGTGCCGTGTAGAAAATCTGTTTCAAGTTGCCATACAACAGCGTCAAAACCACACCACTTTTTTGCTTTGTATTTGAATACTCAATTCATTCAGTCAAATCCAAATGATCGTATAACCTTTATTTAATTTGTTGGATGATATTCTCTTTGTTAAAATCAACCTGCTTAAATAATATTTAACTTGACTAAAAGCAAAAAGACAATAACATAAATAAATCATCCTGACTAAAGTAGTTAAACTAAATTTAGTATGTTGTACAACACATTTTTTGTCTATTTTCCTATTAAGTCTTCTATTTCACTGCTTAAGCAATGTAGCGCAATGGCCAAATTCCCATGTGGACTGTTAGCTTGGTTATTTGTTTGGAATCAGATAAGGAGAGGCTCTAATCTGCTATTAGACTGGAAGACCCACGATCACAAGGTCCACAAGCCTTGGTGCAGCACACAGATCTTGATATGTTCGCACTGGGAGAAATTAGTTTTTGTGCTTTACTCCCAGTAGCTGCTGTCCAATAGATGACAGAAATATACATGAGCAAATTGTATGTAAAACATAAGAACACGTTCACTTCCCCTAAGAACACGTTCACTTCCCCTGCACCACTAAACACATCTGAGATTGTAAAAAAACCGAATACAGCTACTAACTCGGGATGGGAATTAAAAGTGGATATTTCATCAAAGGTAGGAAATACCACTAATATGCAACATTTGCACACATGTCATAGCTTTAAAGGAATGTTGCGTTTTCAACCCACTCCAAATGAATCTCACTGCAGCAGCAGCAGCACGTAACTGCAGGTAACTAACTAACTAACTGACCAACACTGCCTGTTATGTTAGTGCAGCCTACACTCCATCTGAGAGTGTTCTCTAAAGCTGGAGTCCAGTAAGATTGTGAAAAAAGATTCCTGAAAAAAAACTATGTTTTTTTGCAGAAGAATGGCAAATTTTATAGATGGTGATTGCAGAATGGCACAATCCACAGTTCCATCAGAATTGACTGTTTTTTATTTGTCACAGGCTGATTACGGGCAAAACTTCGGGTTATGGGCCTCCCCACCGCTATTTGGCAAAGCGAATGTCACAGTGAACCTCTTTGTTTTTCCAAGCACATGGAGGAAAAAAGTGAGTATTAACGACAGTGCTGAGAAAAAGACGTGGATGATATTCATTGAAATAAAGAAAGAAATAATCAAAAACATGACGGTTGGAGCATAGCACTGCTAACCTGCATCATACTGAACAGAATGAGTCGATAACGGCAGCCAAGTACATTGATTAAAACCGTATTTTTCGGACTATAAGTCGCAGTTTTTTTCATAGTTTGGCCGGGGGTGCGACTTATACTCAGGAGCGACTTATGTGTGAAATTATTAACACACT
Source organism: Nerophis lumbriciformis (assembly GCF_033978685.3). NCBI lineage: Eukaryota > Metazoa > Chordata > Actinopteri > Syngnathiformes > Syngnathidae > Nerophis > Nerophis lumbriciformis. The sequence goes on from NC_084556.2 coordinate 39,562,911, forward strand.
ACCGTAAAATATCAAATAATATTATTTATCTCATTCACGTAAGAGACTAGACGTATAAGATTTCATGGGATTCAGTGATTAAGAGTGACAGATTGTTTGGTAAACGTATAGCATGTTCTATATTTTATAGTTATTTGAATGACTCTTACCATAATATGTTACGTTAACATACCAGGCACGTTCTCAGTTGGTTATTTATGCCTCATATAACGTACACTTATTCAGCCTGTTGTTCACTATTCTTTATTTATTTTAAATTGCCTTTCAAATGTCTATTCTTGGTGTTGGGTTTTATCAAATAAATTTCCCCCAAAAATGCGACTTATACTCCAGAGCGACTTATATATGTTTTTTTCCTTCTTTATTATGCATTTTTGGCCAGTGCGACTTATACTCCGGAGCGACTTATACTCCGAAAAATACGGTATATGTAAAATATATATTTATACATAATATTTATACATTTATACCTATTATCTAAACGGCAGACATTAATCCATGAAATCATGGAGAAGCTGCTGATGGTGTGTTTGACAGAGAAGCAGATACCGTAGGAATCCACTCTCCAATTATTACATTACTTTATAAAAACTACTGTAGTTTTTTTGTACTATATTTTACTATATAGTTTTCATACAAAATGTGTAGTTTCGAACTGAATTTTTTATTTTTAAAAGGCTTAATGGTGATGTTTTGGGGGAGGGGGCAAGCACTGATTACATTGATTTTAATCCCATTCAATGGGCGACGAGGACTTGAAATATGAGGGTTTCCAGTTACAAACTCCATCACAGAACCAATTAAGCTCGTAAATTTAGTTATTACTGTATTAAGTCTGAGTAGCAGCAGGAGTGCTACATCATACATATAAAATTACAAAATACACTCTACACTTTGTTTCTTAAATAGGCTGTTTTTTACAAATATATTGAGGGAAAGAATTAAGACTCATACAGCATTTCTGAAGCTAAGTCTATTGTTCAGTTAAGGTTTATTTTGAACATGCATACGATGCAATGTAATGCATCACACATTTCCAGTTGTTTCATTACAGCACGTCCGAAAAGGAGTAGGAAGAAGCAGAGTTTATCTAATCCTACCCCTTTTCATACCATAGCAATTTTATCCAGTTTCCTTGTTCTCTGTAGCAGAACATTGAATAAATAAATGATATACCCTAGTAAGCAAACAAATATTAAATACATAAATAATCTTTGTCTCAATAAAAACAATTTTTAAAAAAGGGTTCAAGATGTTCATCATATTTCTTGTTCTGTGTACTTTGTGAACACTTGTAGTCTCAGTCTCTTAAACTGAATCATATTGGTGCTTTGTTTGATTTCTTTGGTTAATCTATTCCATAATTTAATTCCACATACGGATATGCTAAAGGTTTTAAGTGTTGTACGAGCATACACACGTTTTAAATTAGATTGTCCTGTAAGGTTATATTTCTCCTCTTTTGTTGAGAAGAATTGTTGTACATTCTTGGGTAGCAGGTTATAGTTTGCTTTGTACATAATTTTAGCTGTTTGAAAATACACCAAATCGTTGAATTTCAACAATTGTGATTTAATAAATAAAGTGTTTGTATGTTCTCTATATCCAACATTATGTATTATTCTAATTGATCTGTTTTGTTGTCCTATAAAATACTAGGTGAATCGGTTTTACTTTTTCAGAGCTCCTTAAAAAAATATTAATTGGACAAAGATGTTTTTCATTAGACATGAGATGCGTATATTTCTTTCCACTCATTTCATTAATCTATTGTTTTGCATACTCCCTTGCAAGAACAAATGTTTCTACAAGATTTCCCTTCTGTAGTTACATATATTTTGTGTTGTATCCTTATCAGAATATTATGATTACGGCTATTTACCGTATCTATGTAACTACTGCCTTTCCTAACAGGGACGCTGGGCCTCAATGTCACTGCAGTAAGAACATTTATCACCGTTTAACACCTTGTAATTTTATCCACATACTTTTAACTCTTATTGCCAAACGGGAGAAAAAAACCCCATTTAATTAGTCATTTGGGTCTTTTTTCGCCAAACAATGATATAGCCCCAACAAAAACAGACCTAAGCCCATCGCAGAGGTTTCATTTATAAAGAAAAAAATGTAGCGATTCGATGAGCAAGGAGACTTCACTCGTATCCTGTCTCCTGGCTGACTAATGGAGGATGACATTTGGGGGTGATGGAAAATCACTAGCTAATGAGGTGATACTTTATTTGGTGGGTTGGGGCGTCAGAGTGACCGATATACAGAAAAGAGGACTACCACTGAGGTTATCTTCATGAATTTAAATTAGTGGAAAGTGACAGTAAGTCTGAATGATGACGAAATGATCTTTGCTTGAGTTAGATTCTGGTTTATAATGAACCCCAAATGGTGCAGAAAAATGATAGAGCCTGGATGCTTAAATACGTATTCAAATACTGACCAGATGGGGTCGGCAAGGCTTTATCGTGAGAGCTGTTAAATGTCACTGACACACAAAGAATGAGGCTCAGGGTTTCAGTCCAAACTTTTATCTGACACATAGTTTGATGAATTAACAAGAATAACACGATTTCCCAAAGTGCCTGTCATAATTTAAATGATGAGTAGCCGTGCTGCAAGTCCAGAGAGCCCCCAAGCAGAGCGAATTTCTTTTATGTGTGATTAATAACGAATGGAAGTCTTTGAGGATTGTTTGACATAGAAAGGCATGACCATGATCAAATGTGGAGATAGAGAAAAATTACATGCCAAAGACTGACTTATGTTTGCTGTTTCCTTTTATCTACTGGCAAGTTCTCCTTTGTTTTGTCTTTACTATGGTTGTACCCAACATTGTACAATTACCAAACTGTCACAGCAGAGAGTTCCACAGATGCTGAAATGATGTAGAACAACATGTGGTGAGGGAATAGGAAGAGCGGAGGCAAAACAAACATGAATCGGCTACAAATTTTAACCAGCTGAAAATTGCAGACGCCGTAAGTAAACGATGAGGCGGTGTACTCCATTGTATTGGCAAAACAGCTCCTTAGTAGAGTGGAAAGAGATAATCGTTGGGAGGGTGGGAGAGGGGTTGGGGGAGATGCCAGGACGTTGATAGGCCTTTCTAGTTGTATCACAAATTGACATCGGATTAAATCAGATAAATAAGATATGTTCATATTTATTCTGTTGCTTGATTAATGATATAGAATTATAAAATGAGTTTGTTATAAGAACTTGCTGAGAGTGATCACATTACATTAAGTGTGTTCAAATCAAATAAATTCATTATTAATGAGATGTGTTTTTTTCTTTATAGATATTACACTAATATGTAGTGGCGTCCCGATCAGATATAGCTATTATATATCAGTCCGATAGCAGCAAAAACTCAATAATCAAATGATATTTGCTTGCATCTAAAATATCCGATAAAAGCAGTCCTGCAGCATGTTTACTTGTGCAAAGTTGGACAGCCAGTTAACATCTAAATGCACACAAGGTTGGTCTTTTCTTTTATTTTAGTCAAGCCTTTTACAAAAGGTAAACATGGTAGGCTATATGAGCTAGCAGCTACACAACAGCTAAGAACACAATAGCACACAAGCTAAATATACTTAATCAGTAAGGATCTGAAATTTCCAACAACTCAAAATTCAATTTGATTTTAATTCATGATTCGGACTCAATTCACACTGATTCTCGCTAAATATAATTTGGTATATAAATTATTCCAAAACATTTTCAAAACAGGTTACAAAACTTCCTCTTTTGGTTGCTGACATATCACAAATACACAGAGCTAATTAGCACAGATATGGCCTCAAAAACACATTTTAAAAAATGTATTCTTGAACATTTTCAATTAATTCAGAATGGTGATTAATTTGATTCTCCTAAACTCCTAGTAATAAATGTATTTAATTAAAAAAAATTGCTGTCTGTGATAAGGCTGCACCATTGATTGAAATCAAAGCGACATCAAGGTTTTAATTAGTGCGATAAATAACCGCAAGAGGCTGAGTTTTTTTTTTTTTTTCTCCCCTCCTTCACCGATATTTGAGTGACAGACCTGTTTGGTAAGCAGAATTGTTGTGCCTCAAGTTTGTTCGTCTTGCGCTTCAAACAGAAAGATGTCTCACTCTGTGTATTGCTTTCAGCACCTAAGCGCAATTATTCAACAGTGGAATTAACTGAACGAAGTGAGCCCTCTTTTCAGTCTTTCAAAATCTTTGTCTTAGTGGGCAGAAAGCGGGGCACCAGTTTTACACACACAGAGGAATCTTGTGAGAAATGCCGCAAAGTAACACAAATTAGGAGGAAAATATGATAACATAGCCAAATGTCCCATTGTGGTAATATTGCATTACATACTATACATTACCTTTTGCACTATATCAATTTATATTATTATGTGTTGTCAACTTTGTACTTTTTTTTTTTTAATTCTTTTTTTATGTCATTGCCTGAAATAAATAAATAAACGATTGTAGCTGAGATAGGCTCCAGCACCCCCCGCGACCCCAAAGGGAATAAGCGGTAGAAAATGGATGGAAAACAAGCAAGAATGCCTTCATCACGTGATGGCAATAAACAAAAAGACAGCATCCGACCTCTTGTTTACAACTGGGAAAAAATGCACTTTAGGATGTTCAATATTAGTTAAGTTTTTGCTTACAGAAATGAGTTCCATTTATTTTTACATTTGCTAGTTTGTATTAAGAATAAAAGTTATTTACCTTCCAATTAGAGTACAAATGAGAAATAACAGTTTATATCCTTTTAAATGGTTACTTGCATTGCTATTATATATTATGATTTTATTAAATTAGAAAGACTATATTTTTTATAGATTATTTCTTCAGTTTAAGAGCATGATGTAGACAAAAGCTCAGAGTCTAAAGTCAGAGCCTAAAAGTAACAGGTCTTCCTTCACTTTTTATTGTCACAGTTTTATGCATTTTATAGATAAAAAAAAATAAAAAAATAGCAAGTCGAATTGCAATCACAATTTTGGAGTGAAAAATTGCAATTAGGTTCAAATCATTATGGTTGCATATTACTTACACAGACAAAGTCGTCAAGCCACAAGGGTATTAGAAAGTATTGAGTAACAAACACGTCATCATCATTCAACCTACTGCATCTGGAGCTTGACTTAATGAATTATTGTGACTACTAAGTGTTGCCAAACACAATTACCACTCCACTTCAATTTAATTAAATGGTTCTCAATTATTCTATGTCAGCCCCCATTTAAAACATTTTTTTCCACGCTGGCAGCAGCAACTCATGAAAAAATAGAAATAAAATGTTCACACACACTCTGAATTGAAATCCTAATTAAAACCTGACTATATTTATGTATTTATTTATATCCCCATAACCAATACACTGAAGGGTCATGTGTATATGGTATACTTTCTCAAATTTCCTGGTTGAGCCTGTTGATTAATTCGAGCAGTGCTGCCACTTAGATGGAGGCTTGTGTATTGTTCAACAATATAAAAAGACGCTAATACTGTAAGTCCCTTGCCTCTCAGCGCCTCTGCCCCTTTATTTGACAAGCATTGATTTTATTAGAAAAACATAAGTCCATTCCATATGGTTAATAATAAACAGGTTAGTGTTTTTCATACCTGCCATTCTTCTTCGTTTGACTATTTTCACTTGATCAATCCTTTTCTAACATTCCACACTTCAAAATAATACATGTATGTATGATTTGTGCTGATATCCAACCAGATCAATATCGTTATCTACCAATACTCAAGGTTCAGACCGATATCAGTATCGTAGAGGGAAAAGTTGTATAGGGACTGGTTTTAAGGTCAGCGTTCTGTTTATTTCGGGTAATGTAAAGGAAGAGAATCCGTAATAAAAACAGTTTTTTTGTGTGTAAACAGCTTTTTACAATGAAACACAAAAACTATAAACTGCTGACCTACTTTTACTATCTTAATGGTTCACTAATGTTATGAGTGATCATTCATAGTCTCGTCAAATGTGGTCTTCTTCCTCCTCAAACTGCCTACAAGATACACCTAGCAGCTCCCAATAACAAGCACAAATTAAACTTTTTGAAATGATCCAGTCTCCCTCTTACACACAATCACTCACTCTTGTACTTAGAGTAAAATGTGCCTCTTTGTGGTGATGGACTAACCACTAACTGAAACCACAAAATGTGGGAATCCAATTAGAATCATTTAAGTGTTTCATAAAGTCATAGGTTGTTATGCAGTGGAATTCCCATCAATCCTGGGAACTGTGGCATAATCATAGCACACTTGAAACCACAGAGCACTGACATACTGTACACTTACAACTGTGGCCTGAATCCATCTCGTAAATGGAACCTCTGTCACAAGGCCAGATGTGATTGACGACAAAGACCACTGTCCTGTCTCCTTTGTCCAGTTCAGTCATTGAAAATAAAAGGATCTGTTTAATGGTTAAAACAAACAGCAACGTTTCACACTTGGCTAAAAGTTGTAAATATCTGTTTTGGGGGAAATATCCCCCTTGTTTTTGTTCAACAATGCATCATCAGAACTCTGGCCTATAAAAGTATATGGAAAACAAGGACTGCACAGTGTGGTAATGAAAATGAAGAAACATAGAAGTGGTATTGAACGCAGGTTTGGTAAACAACAAAAAATTGCATGAGATATTTCAGGGTAGACACCAGAATTAAGGGTGTTATCTCAAGACTACATACATACTATACATACAGTACATTTTTAAGACGTAATTCCTATGGTGGCGGTGTAATTACAGGGCAAGCAGTCAGTAATGCCTAAGGTTATGTTAAGGCATACAACACAGTATGCTTCCATGCAGAGGAAAACATGTTTGACAAAGGTTATGTTAAGGCATACAACACAGTATGCTTCCATGCAGACAAAAACATGTTTGACACACATTAACTTTTTCAGATTGCCAATTCAAACCAATGTCATTTTGGTTGTGATTGAAAACGCTCTTTGGTACAGTTGTCCCTCAATACATCACACTTTGTATCTCTTTTTTGTATCGCCACATTGCATATTTTAAAAAATAGCTGACTTTTTAAAGCATATTCTTCAAGTTTTTGGCCTAAAATAAGTGTTAAATTACATTTCATTTGTGTATTATAGTGCAGTATTTACCTTATTTTCTATTAGTTATGTTGTGGCGATATTGAGAAAATATTCACCAAGCAGAATTCCGTTTCCGAGTTAAGGGTTACATGCTAACAACAACACGGTGGCTAATCTTGTTGCTACTCTATTTTCACTGCGGCAATCAAGTTAACTTGTGGCAATGTCGAATGACGACGGCTGGAAGTAATGCCGGACATTCGGCGCACTGTCCAGTCCAAGTGTTGTTAAACTTTTTTGATAAATATTATTTTCAACATCATAAACACAGCTTTGACGTGATCGATGGAACAACAAAGTCAGACACGCAAAGCTAACATTACAGCTAATGTTTGTAACCACTACAGTCAAGATGACCAAATTTGTTCACAATAACTAACGGCGATGGTTACAGCACTCAAAAACTGGTTTGAAGTTAGAGTATTTACCCAGGAAGTGAAGAAGTATTTCCACATGGCCATGTGCATCTTCTGGGCGACTGGTAAAGTACAGTACAAACTCAAGGCTACCATATTGGGTGACATGGTGACTATATGGCTGTTATTAAATGTTTAGAGTTTTCCAATAATAAAAAACATTTAAAATGTCATACATAGATTTTTATGTTCAAACAACGAAAATAGTCGATTTATTATTAATAATCCAATTTCGCGAAAATCCTCTCAATTCACAATTAACTGTGATAAACGAGGGACGGGCAATATGGTCTAACATCTTTATCACAGCTTCCTGCGATACAAATATATAGTGAAATATATTATTTGGTATATAAATAATAGTAGAACCATTTTAAAACAGATTAGAAAGGCTCCTAGTTTGGCTGCTGACATATGCTCAAACATATTGCGTAATTTCCGGTTGTATTATTTTATCAAAATTGTTATTAATCTACTTGCTAATTTACAGTTAATTAATCAATCAATCAATCAATCAATCAATGATTATTTATTTAGCCCTAAATCACAAGTGTCTCAAAGGGCTGCACAAGCCACAACGACATCCGCGGTACAGAGCCCACATAAGGGCAAGGAAAAACTCACAACCCAGTGGGACGTCGATGTGAATGACTATGAGAAACCTTGGAGAGGACCACATATGAGGGTAACCCCCCCTCCCCCGAGGGGAGACCGGATGCAATGGAGGTCGAGTGGGTCTGACATAATATTGTGAAAGTCCAGTCCATAGTGGATCTAACATAATAGTGAGAGTCCAGTTCATAGTGGGGCCAGCAGGAGACCATCGCGAGCGGAGACGGGTCAGCAGCGCAGAGAGATCCTAATATCTGGTTACTTTCTATTGTAACATGGTTTTATCTACACTTCTGGTAAAATGTAATAAGCACTTATTTTGTTGTTTGGATACTTTACATTAGTTTAGGGCGAACTAAAAAAAATGGGTATGGATCCAATTTTTGATCACAATTATAGTAAGGCAAAACACAGGATGGCGGTGGTACAATATCAATTAAACGTTTCAATTATTTTCTATTATTGGCTCGGATATAAATCCTTAGGATTTTGTCCTTAAAACCTTTCTGTGTCCAGGGACCTATTTCCTGAGTTTGTAAACAATAACAAAAACTTCAAAATATTATAGATTTGCACTGTGATGGGACATAAGCCGTTAGCGAGGACGGTATATTATGTTGAGGACAAAGTCATTCTCTAGTCACTGTCAAGCTAGAATGTGTCATCAACATGCATTATTGCAATCAAACGATATCATTACAAGCTCTATCGTCGGTCAAATTAATATTGTGTAAATCGCGCAACCCTAGCATGTACAAACCCCCATGAATATTAAACATGCAATGTATTGTAATGTGATTTTTAGGGTGACATATCCTCAAATATTTCAGTATTTTTGAGTGCATGCATTAACACGTACAATTTCATACCAAATTTGTTGAAATGACCAGCGTTCCTGAAAGTGGACAGCAGACATACATGATTTTTTTTTTCTTTTTCTTCTTGACTCTGTCTTTCACTGGAATGTACTGATAAGTGAGTCATGAGACATAAGACTGAGCTGGACACAGAGAGAGAAACCTGGAATGGTTCAATGGTCGAAGAGAAATCCTACTAAAGCTGTGTCAAGCCTTTCCCTCTCAGAAGTAGTGAGAATGGTAATAAATGCTGTAGACATTCCAAGATAGAGCTCTCTTCCAGAAGCATTGCTTGAGGCATCAAATCGCATCACTGTTGTGTCTTTTCCAAAATACGTACAATACTGTCACTGAGAACTAATTTAGTCGTGTTTTCTACGATGATTGAATACTTGAGAGGATAATTGAAATGACGAGATCTTCAAATCAAGTTAGTTGTGCAAAATAACAACGTATACAATTTAACTATTAAAAACACTGTGTAGTGCTTAACGCTGAGACCTTTATATGGCAAGCAACTGGTAGGATTCTCAACTGTGGAAAAACTCTGTTCAAGATGATTGTTTCACTTTCACTGTAGTCCCACGGCTTAGTTATAGGCAGCGTTCCATCCTAAACATCTGTTATGATGAAGAAAGCGAATGTGATAATGGATAGTTTTCACTAAGGTACTTTAACAGTCTTGGTTAGAGGTAGAGAGGGGAGTTGCAAAATGTACGCTACTGTATTTACACTGTTTGGATTGTTTTGTATCAAAGCAAAATCAGTGTAGCAGACAGCCACAAAAACACAAGCCAGTCTTTGAAAACACAATATCAAGCTAGAATACTATGCTTTATGGTAGACATCATTGTGATACATCATTTGTATTTTTCCAGACTGGCATTTTGCAAAGTTATACAGTGGAGTCTCAATTTACTAAACCCTCTTCTTGCAAACTTTTTGATTTACGATCTTTTGGATCAGGCCAAAAATGTCTCTGTGCACAAACCATGTTTCGGTGTACGAACGCTTCATTTATTCATCGTGTTTGCCGCTTGAAGCTGGAAGGTGCAGTAATTTTGTGGACATTACTTCCTGGGCAGTACAGTACACACAGGCCACAGCCATTTTAGAGGGCGGAGCCCCCAATGTCACATCCTGTTTACGCCGTCCATTACTCGGTCGCCATTTCTCAGTGCTTCAGCATGTGTTTCTTTTTTCGCCATTCACCAAGCTTTGTCTATTTCTTACTCAATATGACTCCAAAAACGCTAACAAACAAGGTTGGAAAGAAGGAGGCAATCACTGTGGACTTAGACTTAGAGAGAAGAGGGAACCCCAGAAGAAGAGAGACTCCCCCTCGGAGCAGTAGCACACTGCCCCACCTCCCTGCCACCCCTCCCTTCTCCGACTCATGTCTCTGCCTTTGTCTTCTTTTGTCGGTTGCATGCCACATTCGCTGACAGCAAGGTAAAAAACGTTTTACTTTTTAAAAATTATTGTAGCAACATGGTTGTTAACGTTGCGCTCATTGACAGTTTAGCTTGCCGTTGTTGTGTTGTTTTGATAATAAAGACATTGTTGACATTATGCCCTTGTTATGTTTGTTTGAGTTTGCTTATGGATATACTCTCTAGTGTCTTCAAAGTGTGCATTCATTTACAAAAATATGGACTTTTGTTGAGGCTGGAACCAATTATTAATGTTAACATTGTTTCTTATGGGGAACTCTGCTTGACAATATGAACTTTTAGATTTACGAACCATGTTCAAGAACCAATTAGAATCGTAAATCAAGGTTCCACAGTACTTGCAAGAGCACCAACAACTTTCCAAATAACTCAACGAAGAAAAAATCCTTCAAGTTAACCAGGTCCTGTTTTGCTTACCGTCATATCCACTAACTAGTCCCTCCAGGACTTTGCTGCTTTTTTGTTGTGGCCTAAAATGACTGAATTGGTGAAAACTTTTTAGAAAGTTGCGGAAAAGGTTGCCATGATATGAATCTTATTAAAAAAAAAAGTAAAGTGATTTTATGAATTTGTTATCAATGTTTTAAGTTTGTCTTGTAACCTTAACCTCAAAGAAATACAACACAAATTGGAACACAAAAACTATATTGATGTTTTACTCCACACAGACTTAAAAGGAGACTTTAGATGGCAGTAAAATCACATACTCAAAGCTCATTGTCAAATTAATGTAGTATCTAAAATTATCTATAACTAATAGTAGTAATAATTAATTATAATTACAGAAAGAAACACCACCAAAGGCTTCTTTATTGTCTGCTCTGTCGTCCATAAATTGCAGACATTCTCTATGTAACTTTTACACTTAAAAAAGTGTTTGTCTTCATTAAACATTCATCTATTTTCCAAAACAATTACCCTCGCACATTATGAACTGTTGAGTGATCTATAGTGTGAATATTTGTTTGTAAATGAGGGATGGTGAGAGATCATCATCACACATCAACATCTATGTCATGTAAATGCTACCTTTATGATAGGTCAGCATTGCAAATGAGAATGTGTTCTTAATTGTCTCACCCTGGATAAATAAATGTTAAAAACAATATATAAATACTAGTAAACTAGAAAGTAAGGATGTCAGTGTGTTGCTAAACGTTTGTAAACTACATTACCCAGAAGACTTAGCGCTGAAACCGGAAGTAGGCTAGGATAAGATGGACTGTAATTATCCCACAATGGGGAAATACAAAAAGTCCACAACAAACCAGGTGAAAAAAACCCACATGAAAACAAGAGGGGGCACACGGTGGAACAGGGGTTAGTGCGTCTGCCTCACAATACGAAGGTCCTGAGTAGTCGTGAGTTCAATCCCGGCCTCGGGATCTTTCTATGTGGAGTTTGCATGTTCTCCCCGTGACTGCGTGGGTTCCCTTCGGGTACTCCGGCTTCCTCCCACCTCCAAAGACATGCACCTGGGGATAGGTTGATTGGCAACACTAAATTGGCCCTAGTGTGTGAATGTGAGTGTGAATGTTGTCTGTCTATCTGTGTTGGCCCTGCGATGAGGTGGCGACTTGTCTAGGGTGTACCCCGCCTTCCGCCCGATTGTAGCTGAGATAGGCTCCAGCGCCCCCCGCGACCCCGAAGGGAATAACGGTAGAAAATGGATAGATGGATGGATGGATGAAAACAAGAGGGAAACATCAAAGAACATAAAGAACATAAGAGACACTATGTGAAAAGAAGGATGTCAATTATGCCCCTTTAAAAGTTGACTTATAGCTACATGTTGTTGTCCCTGCTTCGTCTACACCAGAGGTGCCCACACTTTTTCTGCAGGCGAGCTACTTTTCAATTGACCAAGTCGAGGTGATCTACCTCATTCATATATATTTATTTATTTATTATCAAGATGTTTTTGTTAACAAGTTAAATGTGTTTAATGATAAAACAAGCATGTTTAACACATATAGATTCCTTTCTTTCATGAAGACAAGAATATAAGTTGGTGTATCACCTGATTCTGATGACTTGCATTGATTGGAATCAGACAGTAGTGATGATAACGTCCGCATTTTCAAATGGAGGAGAAAAAAAGTCCTCCTGTCTGTCCAATACCACATGAAAGTGGTTGGTTTTTGGCATATTCTTTGTCCAGCTTCCGTACTCCTTTTTATACACTTTACAAGAAATACATTGGCGGCAAACTCCGTAGCGTGCTAGCTTGTGCACGCCAACTTTCTGAGACTCTTATATTGTTAGCGCAGGCAGGATGGAGCAGCGCTTTTATTGTGAAGACAGAAACTGTGCAGTCGGTCTTTAGAGTGTTGACGGCAGGTACGGCGCGAGAGTCTGTTGAAATAAAAAGTGTTTCTTGCCTTCCTGTTGGTAATTTTTTCTTAATAATGAGCTCGCAGCAGCGAGCGTCATCTCACAAGACCCTCCGGTGCCGTGAATGTCAATCAAGTGATGAAAGTGACGTCTTTGGTGAAGATTGATGATCGGTAATTTTTAGGTCTATTTTTTTAATGCTTGGATGGCGATTGACTGACACACCCTCCCTGATCGACCGGTAGCTCGCGATCGACGTAATGGGCACCCCTGGTCTACACGATAGTACAGTTGACGTGCGCGTTTGAGCACAACTCAGAGACACATTTGATTGATGAAAATGACATTGTTTGGCCAAAACGTGTTGGGAGGTTGAGGGCATTGGACAAAGTTGCCAGGATTGGTTGGATTTTCGTGAATTGGCGCGATCGCGACATGGCTAATTCCTGGAGGGACTGATTAATTGCTTAATAACAGTCGACTCCCCAATGACTCATTGCCATGTTTTTAGGATGTACTCACACAAACAAGGTCTTTCGCACGATGTGGGCATTACTTCCCACCTAAAGTCAGACACATTTGGCTATTGTGAGTGCTCTTAACTGTGCTCATGTTCAGTACACTGCTTTGGTATGACTGGAAGAGGTGGGCCAGGGCACTGCTTGGTTTAATGCACACACACATGGTTTTGCAGTTTTGTGGTGTAAAAACAGCTTTTAAATGCAAAGGATCATCACCTCTGTCAACACCAACAGCAGTCATTAAAATATAATCTCTAATTAAAATTGCTAATTAAGGATGTTTCTTTACTTTTGGCCATAGTTCAAATAGTTTTCATTAAACTCAAGCAAAGACATTGAACAGGTGTGTTATTGTTTGTGCAATGGCGCCATCTTTTGGACGAGTTCGCTCACTGCAGGTCCTGCGGGTGATCGTCTACATACAGTATTTTCTTCTGTTTAGTGCTTTAAAAGGTAAGTGCCGTTTTGTCTTCTAGTCATCCATAGCGGTTCTACTCGTATGGATTCTTCCTTCATCGTTCCAAGCAACGTTTGTAAGTTTAACAGTATAACTAAAACTATTCATACTTTCTGAACTGTCCCATGTGTTATGTCTGTCGGACACCGTTTGGAAACAATTAAGGTATTTAAAAAAACATTTACAAAAAAAAACCCATTCATTTCAGAATGTATATACAGTACAGGCCAAAAGTTATTTACATTGTAGATTGTCACTGAAGGCATCAAGACTATGACACTTGTGAAGTGAAAACCCTTTCAGGTGACTACCTCTTGAAACTCATCGAGAGAATGCCAAGAGTGTGCAAAGCAGTCATCAGAGCAATGGGTGGCTATTTTGAAGAAAGTAGAATATAAAACATGTTTTCAGTTATTTCACCTTTTTTTGTTAAGTACATAACTCCACATGTGTTCATTCATAGTTTTGATGCCTTCAGTGACAATCTACAATAGTCATGAAAATAAAGAAAACACGTTGAATGAGGTGTGTCCAAACTTTTGGCCTGTAGTGTATAACTGCTGCTTATAGTCCAGTACGGTTAATATATGGCAAAATATATTTTTCTCCTAAGATTTAGTGGGTGTGGCTTATAAACACCGGTGTGCTCTATAGTTCGGAAAATAAAGTACTTAAAATAAAAGTAATATTCCACAAAGTCAGGGACATTTTATAAAAGATGTAAGTCTCAGCACCAATTATTAGTATGAGCGCAAGCTAGCAGAAGCCAGGAGAGGCAGGGGGAATTGCACCCAAGACCAATCAGGGTATGTATGGCCTAGGACTGTGAGAACACCCTTACAGACCTGGAGTTACCACTCCTAATAACAGAAGGTGCTCTGATGTATGCCTCGGACCACCAGTATGGCACACTGCCTGAATATCATAGTGTGAAATTGCCTAAAGATCGTGGAAGACTTTTCTGAGTACCCAGAAACAACAATGAACCCTGAGCTGACCTGCCTGGCCGGCAACAGATTTGCTGTGTTTCGGTTCCAAATACTTGGCTTCCTGTGCCTGAGGCCCACAAAATATGATACATCATGCTTAGTGACTGAGAACTAATTGTGCTCAGCCCCGACTCCGAGAAATCTGGATATTGTGTATAGCATTGGTTGTCGTCTAATCAGCCCCATATGGCTATTTCACAGCAAAAAAGCCTGCTAGTGGATGAAGCAGCGGATAAAGAAAGGAGGTATAAGCCAAAAAACATAAAGTTGTTGCTGCAGTTGGACTTTTGGTTTAAAATATTGTATTTGAAGGAGGAGGCCAGGCATAATTATTCAAATCATAAGGTCGTCAAAGACATTACTTTCTCAGTAAATGGAAATTTTTTTTTTTTTTTTTTTTTTTTTTTTTACATAAAAGTTACCCAATAATTGCTAGTGACTCACTGAGGTTGGAACAGTTTACACACTATTTTCTGATATTAAAAGTAGGGTTTCAGTCCAAACACTTACTCGGGCTTTAATTCTAATTGAGCAACACAACATTCAAGAGCAACATGAGACCATTTTACCACCTGGCATTCACTCTACTGAAGTATTCTCTTAAACTCCTAACCCATCTTAATGATATGACCCAATAAAAGCACACTTTATATCAGACTTGAGCCGCTTGACCAACTGTCATTCTGATCCAGTTTTTTGGGGGGTATCACTGTCATACACAGCAACACAATTTAATAAGAGATGGACTAATGTGGTACTCTGAAAAATGTATCCTACCAGGTCAAGGTGAACTTGTCTGAACCAAGATCATTGCTTTTTGTCACAGATCAGACACTGGTCACGGTGTTCAGTAGCTGCATGAAGCTGAAGATGGGGGGGACAAAATGTTGCTGCAAGTGGCAATAACATCTGTTTGCTAAAAGCTTACGTTCAATTTGTAAAAATATACAATAGCCGAATAAAGCTTGTAAGTTCATGAAAAACAGAGTGTTCAGCCTCTAAATGCTGAATGTGAGTGTGAACTGTTTTCGTGTGACTGTACTTCGCCTCGCGTACACATTCTGCTGGGTTAAGTTTACAAAAGAGAACAAGCGGTAGCAAATGAATGAATTATATTAATTTTATTTAAGGTGAGGGTGTAACAAAGGTATCAAAATATGGTCCTATTTGAGTTTACTTGATATTGTACTCGGCAGTACCAACACATATTGGTTTGTACTCATAAAAAATATGGATTGCTATCCTTGCCTAGTCAAAAGTGTTCATTTAAACTAAAAATATAACATGTCTTACCAGGCACTATGAGGTACCACTATACAGTGGTACCTCACTTTAAGTTAGTAATATGGCTTCACCAAACAATTGTTTCTTAAATTGATTAATTAATCTGTAATTTTTTCAATTAATCTGTGTGTTTTAATTGGTTGTTTTTTTGACTGTTTTAGTGTAGTGGTACAACACATTTTACGAATGAATTCCTTAAAAATACACCAAACAATTGTCCTGTATGTAGAAACTTTAAATGCATGTTGTTCTGTTGGGGATACAAAAGCAAATTACATGAGAGCTGTTTTATAAGGATGGTAATTGAAAACCGATACCTGGAAATCATTTGCCAGTTTTGTTAATGATTCCCTTATCATTGCATGTAGGAGCATGCATGATGTCACCATGCATGGCGTCCATCGTGGCACAAACCCTGGAGAATAATTCACGAGAAAGAACTAGAACAGGGCAACTGTTAACATTTTACCAGAGAGAGAAATTACTAGATTACATTACATTACTAGATTATTAGATTAAGTTACCTGGCATTAGCACACACAGCATGTGATAACTATGAATGACACATTTTTCATCCCTTCCAAGCTAACGCTTAGTTGTAAAACCTCCTAATATTAACTATAACATGAAATAAATACTTCTCATGCTTTACATAATGAGACAGCGTCTGACTGGTTCACTGGTTGCACGCCTCCTCCCTGTCTCAGAAGTGTTTTTCACAGTGGAGACACGTTAATTAGTCAGATTGCGTATACTTTCTAATTGAGCAGATATGCTTATTTTTCTGCAAAATAATGTTTTTTTCCCCCCCAGAGTTGATGGCTGCAAAATGGCACAATGCAGTTTTATCGGACTTGACCTGCTTGTATTTTTAATTGGCTGAAGTAGTTTTACTAACGTTTGAGAGGTCAACTCATACACATTTTTTTAAATAATCATTTTAATTTTTATTTGAAAAATGTTGAACATGTTACTGAACATTGTTAGTAAGTAATTGTCATTTGTCACAGAATAATTTGGTGTATTTTGTTTATCATTACGGTGGAATATTTATTTTATTATTAGATTTTAGTTATTTTCAAAACAACTTTTTTTCTAAGGACCCCCGGCTCGGGCACTCAATTGAGCCTGTAGGCCTCCGAAGACCTCAATGTTGTGTTTGTACACTCATGTTTCCTTTAAACAACAAGTCTTAAACTTAAGGCCTGGGGGCCACATTTGGGCCATCACATTATTTTATGTGGTCCGCAAAAGCTTAGAAATAATAAGACACCTAATCGTTCTTGCTAAATGGGAGTTCAATTTTGACAGAAAATAATTGTAATGCATGTAGCTGCAGTTCTTAACTGAGTATTATTTGAATATTTGATGCAACAAGCTATTTTTTTTTGGTCATGCCACTTTTTTTTTAAAATAACTTCTGCAATAGGTGATCTTTGATGACTTTTTAAATGTTTGTGCATTGCACTTGTGCTGTTGTAAAACGTGATTTCTAATTTTCTCAGTTTATTAGGCACCTTGTTTGGATTTTGGGCTATGATTATGACACTGAACTGTGGCTTTTCCCCTCTCAAAAGGCTTGTACTGTAGCATTAAGGGATGTTCTGATCAGGGTTTTATGCTGCCAATTCCAATCCCATCATTCATAAATGAGATCAGCAAATACCATCACATGGATTAACTGTACATTTTTCAAGTTGTTTTATGGTGATTGCCACTGTACTGCACAAATTGTATGTAAAATCTGTGCTATATTACTTAAAACATAATAATCTGCCACATTGAATGTGTGTTGGCAATCTGGTCTAACATGGAAAGTGCATTATAAAAATGTATTTCTTATTAAAGAATATGCACTTTTTTACCTTTTTGAATGTAATGGATCTCCACTTTCTAGTGTTTTTCGAACCCTGATGTAATACCACCATAATGTGGTACTTCATTATCCATGTGGCACTGTTACTAACCTGATAACTCATCCCTAACACGAACATTCAGGCGCAGATGGAAAGCATAAGACAACCCTTTGAATGAAAGCTGAAATTTCATCCTGCAAGAATAAGGATGCCCCTTGAAGTTGCCCAAGTAGCGCACCCCACTGTGTCAGAAGAAGAAGAAAAAAGATGAGCAAGCTATTAGAAGATCCCCTTTAAGGTAACAATGTGGTTAACAGCTTCCATTATTTACTATTCATCTACAGTGTTATTAAGTTAAATGCTGATGGAAATATCACATGCAGATGTCAAACCATTTGGGTAGTATTAAACTACAGTGATTAGTAAATTACATCATAAACTAGTGTTATGAAATGTGTTGAAAGAAAGTTTTAGCTTCAAAAACTATAGGTCAGTTATCCTTCAAGTCTGAATCCAGCGTGGTTCTGGCACGAACCACAAAAGTCTGCAGATTATGAGCAAATGAAACATTGTATATGTATGATATGTATCATCTGCTAAGCATTGCCTTAATGCAGCATGTGTGAGGCTATTTCTCTTCCAATCATTTTTAATATTTTGCACATCAAAGGCAGAGAAAGGCACATCTTCACAGAAATGCAATTCAACAAAGGAGGACATTTTATAATTCATAAGTCTGAGTTAACCAAGCAGAAATGTTAGGTTCTCCATTTCTCAACCATGGACATGGACAAAACTAAAACAGCATGTTCAAAGATGGCCTCTATATAGAGACTCATAAGAAATGCATACACATTTCAAATTCAAAGATTAATGCACAAAAAAGTGCAATGTGCTCATTAACAGATGTTATATATTCTGGTACAGTGATATAACTGTTTGTGAAATATACAGCTTCTTTATTGCACAACCCACTTTTCTTTTGTTTTTCTTTTTGTAATTGAGTTTTTGTTGATGTCCAGCATCAGAGATTCCTATCCATTACATCATAATTGCATACATCATGCATCTATTGTTAACGCTAAATGTCAAAATAAAATAATAATACATAAACAAATTTAAAAAATAAAATAAAAAAAGAATATGAACGTATAGTAAATAAATAAATAGAAAAAAACTAAGAACATATAGGGAGTGATCTCCTTTACACAGTACACTCACTAATTGGAGAACATTAATTCAGGCCTATGGGGCGTGACATACTGTAATTGATCCAGTTTTCCCATTATGGAGTGAATTTCTCCAATTTATAATTAATACATGCCATTATCTTCTCCATTTGATAAATATCCATTGTGATTTCCATCCATAGCTTCGAAGATGGGCTCTCCTGTGATAACCATTTCCTGGCAATAGTCTTTTTCCAAGCCACTAGAAGGATATTCATTAAGTGTTTATCTTTTTTCAGCCAATCCTGAGGTATACGTCCGAAAAACAGAGTCTAACTTTCAAGGGGTACATCACATTTGAAAATATCCTGTAGAGCTCTGTGTATCTCTCTCAAATAATCCTTTATAGCATAGCAGTCTCAAAAAACATGGTAGTGGTTTGCATTTTGATTCACACAATTTCTCCAGCAGGCAACTGTTATCATAATGACACTTCTGAGAATGTCCATCTCTAGCTATAAGCTTATGCTAGCAAGTAAATTGGATGATTTGGCTCAGATTTTACGGGGTTCTCTGTGACATTGTCTATGCCAACCAGCAGTGGGGAGGCTCACAATTAAAAAAATGTACTCGCAACTTAAAGCATACAAATTAAACGAGACAGCTTGTATCTCAAAACACTCGCAAGTCAAAATAGTGTTTTGTGTTCATATTTTTGGGTGTCAGGATTAATTGGATTTACATGATTTATTTTGGAAAAATTGTTTTGGTTTTCGCCTGACTTTTTGGAAAAGATTACAACATTGATGGACCACTGGATTGCATGTAAATGACAGATTATGGTATATTCATTAGTGCAGTTTTTACACAGTTAAACCACAGATCACAAAAACCAAAGATAACCAAGGAGCTCAATTTTGCCACCAAAATCAAGTATGATTTCTTTAACCATGTTTGATTAAACCTTCAGTACCTTTAACGTACCAGAACATGTGCCTCATGGCTTTTTCCAAGTTCCCCACACGTAAAACAAATGTGTCAGTATCAATTTTCCATCAAAACGCCACTGGAGTCACAATCAAAAATACTTTTAAACTCAGGCAGACCGTATGAAGACAGCTTCAACTTCACACTGTCAGCAAGTATCAGGTCTTATGAATGTTAACACGTGAATACCAGCAGTTGGCCTCATCTACTACTAAAAATCTGACGTACTGTCACCTTGTATATGCAGAACTTCTACCTCAAAACTTACGTAACCACCAACTATACCTTTTATCTAAGCCAGGGGTCTTACACTCAAATTGCCCGGGGGCCGATAGAGGCAGAGACTGGGTGGGCCTGGGCCGCATCAGGTGTTCAACAAGAAAAGCATTGGTTAAAAATTTTAATCAGCTCAAATGTCTATATTTCTTAACAGAAAATAAGATGAAAAAATAAAAAACTAATTAAGAATTAATATTCATAGAATATTATTACTATTAATATATTATAATATATATTTCCGGCAAACAGCTGTCGCTATGTGACTGCACAGTAAATTTGGCTACATTGAGTTCCTTACTTTTCTTTTATCCCGTCCCGGCCCGCAAATGGCCCCCACGCCGCGATTTTGAGAATGATAATCTGGGCCAAATGACGTTCTTGGTCGCTGATAACAAGAACTTTTTGGACACTGAGTCAAAAACATTGCAATTCTAATGATTAATTTCAATTGATTGCAATTGCATAGAAAGTGGATCAAGTTTCAAGACATGTAATGTAAAAAGTAAACAAAAAAAAAACCCCTCTACTTCTTGTATGCACTTGCTCACCACTAGTCCTACACAACAAGGTAGCAGTACAGCGACAGTTTGCAATGCGAAAGTACGAAAATTGTCCTTGAGTTATAACTGGCCACCCAAAAAAATCAATATTAGGACATTAAAAATCAATATTACATTGTCAAAAAAAGTGTTGCAATAGTTTGCCATACTGAATTGATTTTCCCCAACCCCTATCAAATACAGGACAATATTTACACCGACAGAGACACTGAAAAGGTGCGTTATTGTTTGTGCTATGGCGCCATCTTTTGGACGACTTACTCACTGTAGATGCTGCAGGTTAAAACTGTACTTCCTGTTTTGTTCCTTGAACTGGAAGTATAACCGTCCATAGGGTTTCCGCTCAAAAGGATTCTTCATTCATCGCTCCAAGCAACTTTTGTAAGTTTTACAATATAACTAAAACATTACATATATACTAGACCAGTGGTTCTTAACCTGGGTTCGATCGAACCCTAGGGGTTCGGTGAGTGGGCCTCAGGGGTTCGGCAGAGCTTCCGCCGCGGAGGTCAGGACACGCCCGACTCATCGTGTAAATAAAAACTTCTCCCTATCGGCGTATTATGGATACCCCCAAACAATGTTCCTTCTAATTTTCCATATGCGTGAGCAAACGCAAAAACTCCTTGAGCATTCAGTGGAGCACATGTCAGCGACGTCAGACCTGCAGCACACCTGTCCCAAACCTGACTAAATAACAAGTTCAATGTTTTATTATTGTAATCAAATGACAGCAGTCATTTCCATGAGATTATTTTCTAATATACCGTATTTTTCGGACTATAAATCGCAGTTTTTTTCATAGTTTGGGCGGGTGTGCGACTTGTACTCATGAGCGACTTATGTAAGAGACGAGACGTATAAGATTTCATGGAATTTAGCGATTAGGAGTGACAGATTGTTTGGTAAACGTATAGCATGTTCTATATGTTATAGTTATTTGAATGACTCTTACCATAATATGTTACGTTAACATACCAGGCACGTTCTCAGTTGGTTATTTATGCCTCATATAACGTACACTTATTCAGCCTGTTGTTCACTATTCTTTATTTACTTTAAATTACCTTTCAAATGTCTATTCTTGGTGTTGGGTTTTATCAAATACATTTCCCCCAAAAATGCGACTTATACTCCAGTGCGACTTATATATGTTTTTTTCCTTCTTTATTATGCATTTTCGGCCGGTGCGACTTATACTCCGGAGTGACTTATACTCCGAAAAATACGGTAAGTGTTTTGGCCCTCTTACAATGACTATAACATAGTTTTTCATGAGCTGTATACTAGTATTATATGTCTGGGTGGGGGGTCCTACTTTGGAAATAATGTGTACCCCTTTCAGATATTGCATTTAGTTCCCACTAAAACATTCACATGTTGCACAATGAGATGTAAACACGGGATCATGTGTACATTCCTGTAACTTTCTGTTTGTAAAATATACCTTTATTGGTTTTTCTTTAATAAAATAACATAATTTTATGATCACGGTTCGGTGAATGCGCATATGAAACTGGTGGGGTTCGGTACCTCCAACAAGGTTAAGAACCACTGTACTAGACCATCCCAGGTTTGATGTCTGTAGAAGTGTTTTCATGAAGATTTGTATGTGCTATCGTAATGTAATCAAGCTAGTGTCGTTGCATTAGCAAATATGCTAACACGTTTACAAGTGTCTGTGTTAGTATTATTAACTTACAATGGCATTCTTTTCTTATTGTTTCAGTTTTGTAAATACACCAAAATGTCTACGTGGAGTTATTGACTCTGTTTGGCTGACTGGACAGCTAAGCTTCACAGCTAGTGGGTCCACGACGATGACTTCTGTTTCGTTTGATCATCCGTTTTACTGCTGTGTGGAAGGCAGCATTTCCCGGTGCGCTCTATTGCCCAGAAAATACAGTAATTGCATTCAAAGTCTCCAAGGCAGACGTGTATTAGAAAACGTCCAGTAAAAATTGTGTCCACATAATTCAACTTACTGTGTCATGAATGTGAACTTCATTAATTACTGTGGCTGCTAAAAAAACATCAACCACTTCAACTCAAGTTAAAGGCAGCATAAGTCCATTGCAGGTGGTTAATAATAAACCGATTAGTGTTTTTCATACCTACAATTGTTCTGAGTAATTTCACATGACCAAGCCTTTTGTAAAAATCCACCTTACAAAATAATAAAAGTATGTATGATTTGTGCTGATTGTATCGGGACACCCCTATTGTAAACTTTTTAAAAGTTTGAATCCTTTTTTAAATGCTACCTGTTACAACAAACAAAACATAAACCAAAGTGCAGTGTGTACGTGTAAGACTAATTATTCCTTTTTAGAGAATGCTGAAAGGTTGTTTTGAAAATGTCTTTTAACATTGTTGGTGTTTTTTGCTAATTTCTGGCGACACATTCACGTTAGGCAATGTCATTGACAGTGAAGGCAAAGGAATCTGTTCATGCAAAAATATACTGTATTTTCTTCTGAATTTTTTCTTTTTCTGGATGAATTCATAATTAGCTTAACACGGTGGTCACATATTCAAGAAGCCGACATATCTCCCTTGCATACATCTCTTTCAGCACACACACACACACCGAATCCATTTTCCATGCCCCTATGCAATCACTAGTCAGACCTCAGCCTGTACATATTCATGGCCTCACAGACAGTCAAAAATTACGGAGCTCGTTACAGAAATGCACATTTTCCCCAATGCAGTATAAAAAAAAAGTACTTCTGCGATGGAGCCACAACAAGAAGGCTAAAGAGCCACATACAGCACTCTAGTTTAGGGAAAATATAATAAGTTATATATAATAAGATATATTTTCAATAATTAGTATTATTAAAGGGATATCTTTTTTTCCCCTGTGTGTTTCATGAGATTTGTACTCATGAGAAGTTTGTGCGCTAGAAGTGTGTTCATATTTCACCTGAGCGATGTTCTTGTTGAGCAAGTAGACCCCATATTCAAAATGGAAGCGCTCTCCTCTGGGATACAAAGGGAACCTGTGAACGACAGGGGACAAATAAAAAACATTCGACACTTCATCTCTTTTTGGGCTGATTCATTGTCTGCAACAGGAAAAGTTGACACATTGACATCAACACTTCACATATTCATGCTTACATAGCTATAAACAACATTTAAGCTTTAATCGAGTTTGTTGCTTGTAGGAGTGTAACAATTCGGTATAGCGGCGTACCAATTTACTAAAGAGTAAGCGTTTAAAAGCAGACTATTCTGAATTTCCCAGCTCAACTTGGAGCACAGATTTTGTGTTAAAAGTTACAACCATCCTGCAGCAATATCCCGCGGATATTGTAGGTGACTGTTTAGTTATAATCTTATTTTGTCTATGAAACATTTAGCAGTTGTGCTCCATGACGACACTAGGAGAATGGCCTAGTGTTTTACTACAGCTGGATCATTTGACCCAAAGCTGTTGCCAGTGGTGGCTAGATTGAAGTCTGCCATGATTAGTGTTCGCAAAACACAGAGCAAACGCCTGTGCTCTCGATGCTGCTGTTGCTGTTGTTGGAAATCAAAGTGCCAAGGAAAGAAGTTCCAGTAATACTCAAAATGACCAAAACACTATAAATATGACATATTATCATGAATGAATGGTTGTTACTACCTGGTTACAGTATGTACAGTATATACAACAATGTTGGTGGGTTTTTTTGACACCTCTGTATCTGAAATTAATAAGCAGTGACCCAAAAAAACAAGGTGCAAACTAAACCGTGATTATTGCGTATTATTGCACTACCAGTAGCGAGTTATTGTTCCTCCAATGGATTCAAAAGTATGTTGAGCATTGGTGGTGTATTCTGTAATGACTTCTGCCTATTGTTGAAAGATCTTATTCTTGTAGCCTGCAGCGCTTACAAAAGGAGCACTCTTGCAAATGTTTGACAAAGCTATCTCTGCAGCTATAAGCTCTTCCCACAAATGCCACCTCCATACCTTGCTAAATTGAAATATCAAACTAGTGATGTAGGAGTCCAAACAAACTCATATACAATTTCCCCCAGTTATATAGTGGGAAAATCCCATTGGTGCCAGCCAGATGTCTCGGTTAGGACCACACAATGGGTGTCTTTGAGGAATATGCTGACAACCAGAGGGGGTAAGTTCTCTTTGGAAAATGAATTTAGTTAGGGCCATCCTTTTCTGTTATTGCATGTCTGTCTCTCCAAATCTTGCTCAGCGGGGGGCCTAAACAATAAAGGGACACAGGGAAAGTAGCTCATCAGATTGGGTGAGGCTTTGCAAAATGTATCAATGTTTGTCTTTGATGACTGTCATTAATATCCAGGAATATCAGAATTAGAATGCATCACCATAACCTTGAAAGTACCACAAACCTGATCCAAAGTGCATAAGCAGCAACAGGGAGTTAGGCATCTTTCTCAAGGATACTTTGACATGGTCACAAGAAGACAGAGGATTGAAGCAACAACAGTTTGGGAGCCCATAACTCTACCACCTGAACCCCATCAAATATATACTGTATTTAGCTAAATGGTTATTTAATGATCTGTTTCCATCCTCAGTATTTATAAGCCTACTATGCAAATCAAGAACAGTGTATTTGTAGTGTACATTTGACAAAATCAGCAGTATTTACTGTTTTTATGTTTTTGAATAAATGAGTTCACTGTGGTCCTATTTCTACCGATTCTATGTCCCTTGGTTTTCCATTGGAACATATGCCAATCTCTTCATTGGCCTATGGGACAGTTATGATAGAACCTTTAAACTCTGCGAAGGAAACGCATGATGTGATCAGACAGAGGTGTAGCCAATGTTGTTGAGCTATGCGCAAGCTGTCGAACTAAAATTCTACTTCAGTTAAGTGGAGACTCTTTCACAGTGATCCGCAGATGTTCCGCTAAATGGGCACACTAAAACCCGGGATGTTCTGGTCAGGGTTTTATGCAGCTGATTAGAGGTAGGAATCTTTGGACAGCTCACAATTCGATTATGATTAAGATTCAAGAACAAAGATTCCCATTAGAGATGCATCTCTAATTTACGTATATTGATGCAGTTTTAAATTTATTTTTGCTTTACTAAATAAGCGTGTATCGCTGGCAACTTTATAAAAACAGTGCATTTGTAATATAAAACAGTCGAATTAATTACACATTTATTAAATGAATGGAAATGTGTGTAAAACTGGATAAGTGCCATAAAATAAAGGAGATAGTCGGATCTCTCTGTGAAGTGTCTCAGTGCAGTCAGACACATTTTAGAACTGTCTACATTACTTTATTTACAATAAATACATTGATTATCGATTATTGGCATTCACTAATCGATTTTTTAATCATCCGTGTCCGAATTGCGATTAAACTAAATATAGATTTCCCCCACCTCGAGTGCTGATTTTGATCATCCATGAGTCAGATCTGCAGATATAAATTCAAACTATATGCTAATTTGTATTAGACATGGCAACAGCGGATGGATGTGCATGTACGAGCCAGTCTGCCCCACAACAAGAGGATAGAGAAAAAGAAGGACTACAGTGTCGGACTACAATGACAGACTTGCGCAAAGCCTTTTGGGTACATTTCTACCATATATGGAGAGATCCGCTGATGTCACAATCGTGAAAAATGTCACAATTGTCACAAATGTCACTCACTACCTTAGAAATTGGAACATTTTTAAATCACCAAAAATGGGAGCAAGAGGACGTTTTGTAGTTTTCTTGGTATGTTTACCGTTTACCTGTGCTTGATGCTCCTCTATATTTAACGTAACAACAGGTTGTATTTGTCTGAGACCACGTGACCGCAGCACATGCAAACATTTGATAAAAGCTTCACATTTCCTGACAGCGGCATCACGGTGGTACAGGGGTTAGTGCATGTGCCTCACAATAAGAAGTGCCTGGGTTCAACCTCAGGCTCGAGGTCTTTCTGTGTAGAGATTGCATGTTTTCCCTGTGACTGCGTGGGTTCCCTCCGGGTACCCCGGCTTCCTCCCACCTCCAAAGAC
Organism: Nerophis lumbriciformis; assembly: GCF_033978685.3. Lineage (NCBI taxonomy): Eukaryota > Metazoa > Chordata > Actinopteri > Syngnathiformes > Syngnathidae > Nerophis > Nerophis lumbriciformis. The sequence goes on from NC_084556.2 coordinate 39,589,831, forward strand.
ATGTACCTGGGGATAGGTTGATTGGCAACACTAAATTGGCTCGAGTGTGTGAATGTGAGTGTGAATGTTGTCTGTCTATCAGCGTTAGACCTGCGATGAGCTGGCAACTTGTCCAGGGCCCGAATGCAGCTGGGATAGGCTACAGTCACCCCCGCGACCCCAATAGGGACAAGAGATAGAAAAAAAGATGAATGGATGGACTTCCTGACTGGCCAACACAAAAGCATGACGAGTGCATGTGTTAGCCGACATGTGTGGCCATGTGTGTGAACAGTATGTCTCCATATAAGAAGATACTGTTGAGAATATCCATCCGGAAGCCCGACATCCAATGTATGTGTCAGTGTATGCTCTCCCCTCAGGGTCCGGGTCCTTCGCTAATCCTTTGTGAGAGCAAATAGGGGGCAAGAAGCCCCTATTAATATGACCTATAGGTGCCTGAGGCTGTGGGAGGATATAGAAGAAAATAACCAGAACTGCCCGCACATTTGACATCACACAAACAACAGTTTTACACTGCAGATCCAAATGCCAGGTGAGGATTCAGATGCTTCTGGCATCTTAGAAAATGGATCATTTAGGTTTTAGAAAGCATGTTTTTCAAGATAAGCATGTCTATGCACTTCATCTCTGCTGTTTGCAATAGTTTGTCTGACAGTTTGATAGCCTGTCTGGGTGCTTCCGGCTTGCATACAAATACACACACAAAACACCACCACCAACAACAGGGATGAGTAACAACACTTCCATAATGGCACCAGTGCCGACGTAAACCGTAGTAACCAGCCCGAAAGAAGGAAGCTATCTAAATAATAGCATGTTCTGAAACATTCTCTAATTTGCTGCTGGTTTTGCCGCAGTAATTAAAACAATTTGTTGTGGATTTTATTTCACATTGTCGAATGTGTTATTTGTCACTACCTCTGCCAAGAGGAGGTTATGAAACTGTTGCCATTAGTTTGTTTGTCCTTTAGTTAGCTTGCAAAATAACGAGAACATTAAGGATGGATTTTCATGAAACTTTCAGCAAATGTTCAAAATGGAACAAGGAACAAGTAATTAGAAACAAGTAATTCGATTTTGGGCCTGAGCTGGGTCATTTCTACAATGTTGTCTTACATTTTATGAAAGACAGTGGATGACTGAAAAGAGGCGTCACTCGGTTTCTTTCAGTCCAACATAGATAGCTCAACATGTTATGTTACTATTAGGAGGTGGGGCCTGGGGGAGGTATGTGCTCTCAAAGTGCTTTTCTTGTTATGGGCCCAGGTACATTCACTGCTGCTTTGTTAGCAGGGTGACGCTATTTAGGGAAAAAAAAAATTGGCCAATTGAATTGGTACATACCCTTCTAATGGAGGATTGCTTTGAGAAAAAACCATACTTGCCAACCCTCCCGGATTTTCCGGGAGACTCACGAAATTCAGCGCCTCTCCCAAAAATCTTCCGAAATTCAGGCGGAGCTGGAGGCCACGCCCCCTCCAGCTCCAATATAAACAGCATGCCAACCCAATGACGTTATAACTGTAGAATGATCGAGGGCGAGTTCTTGGTTTCTTATGTGGGTTTATTGTTAGGCAGTTTCATTAACGTCCTCCCAGCGCGGTAACAACACACAACAACAGCAGTCACGTTTTCGTCTACCGTAAAGCAGTTCGTCTGCCGTAAACAGCAATGTTGTGACACTCTTAAACAGGACAATACTGCCATCTACTGTACATGCACATGTGACAATAAGATCTACGGCTTTTAGAGAGTGCAGTGCACAACTGCGCACACAACAAGGAGACGAAGCAGAAGAACGAGGAAGATACAGCCATGGCGACGCCGACGACGAGTAAGATGAAGAAATACGCTGGTAAGTACCAAGCCGCAGCTACGATTGGACCTGGATAGCCTCCGGGAAGAAGTAGTGGACTACCAAGTGCTTGGCAGTGAAGATCTTCCTCAGGAAGCAAAGATTGACCGGTTTTGGGCCATGCTAGGGAGAGATGGAAGATTCCAGACTCTAGTGCATTTGATGAAAGCACTTTTGTGCGTGCCACACAGCAATTCATCATCAGAAAGGGTGTTCAGCATCGTTAGAAAAATAGTGACAGAGAATAGAACAAGGATTTTTCCACTGATTGGAAATCTAATAACGCCGGAACATTCCCCAAAGCCTTGAAGCGCTCAAGGTGTGTTCGAAAAGTCAATATCTCGAAGCGTTTGGCCACAATCAGACTTCGTTTCGCATGAAGTTTTTCTACAAATCATACAGAAAATGCTGTGTCATTCTGTAATGGCCGCAGGTACATCTAATTACACAAAGTCCTTTGAAGTCACGTGACAGCCCCACTCCTCAGGTGTCTGAGTCTGCTATCTGTACAGTGGCATAACTAAAAGTTCATTGGGCACACAACATAGACAGACAATGGGGACACCTGCAGTAGAAAAATCAGAGTTTTTTCAATATGCGGTGGTGTCGAGCAAGCATACGTTAGCGTGCTAAATTAGCTGTTTAGCTGATTTTGTATGCTTAAACCTAATCAATCACGGACTTTACTACTCAGTGCTTTCGACCAAATGTGCTAAGAGTTAACGGGCATTAGCACATTAACTGTTAACATACTTGTGAGAATGTTAATGTTTTTTGCTAGCTTCTCTAATATTAGCATGCTAACGTTTTATGCTAGTTTTTTTTTCAAATTTTTATGTTTTCACCAACAAATACTGCATTTTGGTATTTCTTCTTACCCAGTCATGTGCTAGCATTATAACGCTTTTGCCAGCTGATTTTAAACTTTTTTTTCTCCAATTCCACTGCCCCCGGCCAGAGGTCCAGGGCACAGATAGCAGGCCCATCAAAATTTCCGCGGGAATTTTCTAGTTTCATTCATATTATGGAAGTATTTCAATTACTAATCTGTGGAACTTGCATGTCACAAATTTCTGTCAAAATAAAAAGATTTAAATTCTTTAGGTACCAGTTTATGTACCTATTTGGCACTCGTATTGGTTTTGATTATAATAAAATGAATGTTTCACCACACGGGTCCCGAGATCGGTACACGTGTAAAATAAACCGACCGATGGCCCAATTACAAAGTTATGAATTAGTTTAATTGATCGGCTCCACAGCTCTAAGCCCTGTCTTCTCAGTGTCTACAGCTCTCTCACTCTCTTTCCATGTGTGTACCTGTATGTTGCAATGACTTATATCAGTGATATAAACAAACAAGAAGGAAAGACAAAACGTGCAACATGGACATTATTAAATCCAATGTTCAAGAGAGATTTCGATTTTTTTTTTGTAAAGAAGAAAAGTAAAGTAAAACTGTTGCAATATGCAAAGACTGTAAAACAGCACTTAAGTACAATGGTGGCACGACTAAATTCAACACACACCTGGTAGAAAACAGAGAAACTGGTGATGAGAAGGATAGTACAGCAAGCTCGGAGACACAACAGGACAAACACATGGATATTCAAGGTTTAAATGAAGCAAAAAATTGCCATAACTCAGCTCGAGCCAAGGTAATAACGTCTTCAATAGCCATTACCCTTGTTCGTTCTGGAGAATTGGGTATTTCGGGATATAATACATTAGAACCTCGGTACAAGTTACTAAGTCGACAACAATTTAGCAACAAATGCATGCCGGAAGATAAGTCAAAGACAAGGACATGGTTGTGTATGTCGTGCCAAAAGCATACTTTGTTCTCTCTCAAACGTATTCGTTGGTCTTTGTAAAGTAAATTTGAGGGCAAACGGTATCATATTTACGGAATTGATCTAAGATTTTTTATAAAGTAAAACAAAAGTCTACTTTGAACAAGGAAGTGTCAAAGATTGCTTCATATTGTATCGACTCTCGTCAAATCCTACAAAATCGAGTCGAATGGTTACATTTGAAAATGTATCGTTTATGAAAGTTATTGTTTTACATGTATCTAGATACGTATTGAATTGTCTAATATCGTCCCAGAAGCACATGACTAAAGATACCCGACCATACAAATCATTTGTATTGCTTTGTAAAGCATGGTATTACGTATATTATACTGTGTTTTAGCTAGCGGCCACTCTTTCAACTATGAGTGCAGCCAAGAAGGAGACATGCCAGAGGTCATATCTCAGCACTCGGAAATAACTAACTGAGAGAGGAAGAACAACACAACAGACTTTCTTAATATTGCTTCCCCACCAAGAGATGTTATGTTTGCCGATGACGATGCGTGAAAAGGAAAACAGCAACTTCCAGCACATGCACAAACGCACACATGCCCCGTCATAGTCAGGTGATTAATGACTGCTGTCCACTGTGTCTAAAATCACACTGGAAAGACTCCGGTTCACCGAACACTAGGAATTCCACCCAAGGACATCCAGAAAAGTCAAATATATTATTACACACTGGCGGGGAGCATTGAGGGCGGAAGTGTGTGGAAGAAGGGATGGGCTGAGGCACCAACACAGATGGTGTGCATATAATATGACCAGGTTTATTATGACTATATCAAGATACACGCGAACCAAAAGACATGAAGCAACTTTTAAGAATGAGCATTAACATTCCCCAAGTTTAATTGTTACTAACAGTTGGACCATAAAGGTGGAAGCATAGAGGGGGTGGATGAAGGCGCTTACTCAGCCAGTGGCAGCTGGTATACTGAAGCTGTCCTCTACACTAAACACAATTCAATTAATTGCACTTCTGCTGGAGTATTCTACAAAAAAAGGTTTAAAGAATAAAACATTAAAAATAAACAAACAGACATCTGTGGCAGTCATGTGGACTTGCAGCTGGCATGTCACTTTGTTGTTTAGTGTTATTTTTTAGATGCTTAACAAATCAAATTGAATATGACAAGAACTGCAATCAGCACACTGGTGATTGCAGCGAATCAAGTATTCACCAAAAGACTGACTGGTAGAGGAGGAAATATTATTTCATTTAGCATATACATCGCATCCCCAAAGTATTCGCTTCATTTTTTCCACATTTTGTTATGTTAGAGCCTTATTCCAAAATGGAATACAGTGATACCTGTCTTCGTAACCAAATGTTTAAATATTGTGCGTAACAAACTTGTTTATTTGCCCTTGTAGAATTCCGTGGAATCGAGTGCCCAAACAAAGAATCCCATTCTTTGGTAAATTAGGTTTTGTACATTTTTTAATGAGTACAACTGCAAAATAATACAGAAAGAATATAAGTGATTTTTGAAAGTGCCCGAAACAAGTACAAAGGTGGCATTTACGTGGCTTTCTTTAACTCCCTCCCTCTCATCGCTGTGATCGCCAACAAGTGTATTCAATAAATATGATGTGACATTATAATTTTTCCGTTTCATTACTCATTTATATGTGTTTCACATTATATTCTTTATGTAAACAGAACATGTGTCTATTTAAGGGCCAAAGTTGACCATGCATGTCAGAGCACAACCCAAGCATGAAGTCTCTTGACCTCAAAAACTCGAGGCACCAATCTTTGATTGATTGATTTAAACTTTTATTAGTAGATTGCACAGTTCAGTACATATTCCGTACAATTGACCACTAAATGGTAACACCCGAAAAAGTTTTTCAACTTGTTTAAGTCGGGGTCCACGTAAATCAATTCATGGTAAATCTGGGGAAGGGTTTTGCTGCTTTGAAGGTCTCAATGAGCACCGTGGCTTACATCGTCCATAAATAGAAGTTTGGAACCACTACATCTAGTCTTACAGCTCCATGTTCGTTTCAGATTAAAGATTTGGGGAGATTGGCCTTAGTCAGAGAGGCGATTAAGAACCTGATGGTCACTCTGACAGAGCTCCAGTGTTCTTCTGTGGAGAGAAGATAACTTTCCAGAAAGACCAATATCTCTGCAGCAAGCAACTAATCCTTTAGATGTTAGTGTTAGAGGGGTGAGACGGAAAGCACTTCTTTGTAAAAAGCACATAGCAGTCTGCCTGAAACTTGCCAAAAGTCACGTGAAGGACTCTCAGACCATGAAAAAACTAAAATATCTGGTCGAATGAAACAAAGACTGAACTCTTTGGCGATAATGCCAGGCGTCATGTTTGGAGGAAACCTGACACTGCTCATCACCTGGCCAGTACCAACTCTACAGTTAAGCATGGTGGTGGCAGCATCATGCTGTAAGGCAGTGGTCCCCAACCACCGGTCCGGGGACCGGTACCTGTCTGTGACGCATTTACTACCAGGTCGCACAGAAACATTAAATCATTTGTAAACCACTGCATTTTGTCTGACTTTACTTTCGTCTGTCCCACTAGACACACCAATAAGCTTGTTTATAGATGTTCAATAAAACTCCTCATAGGAAGTTGCCATTTGTTATAACTGTGTGACATGATACAATGCACATCAATGAACATATAAAATAGAGATGTGACAGATTGTAGCCAAAGGATGATTTCCATCTGCAGTCCCCAGCAGGTTGATTGTAACCTGCAGGGGATCTCATTGCAAAGAAACAATTCAGCATTTTTATGCACTTATATTTGCTGTATTTATCTGGCACAAGTGGAAAGCCAGTCCCTCAAAATAATGCCTACATTAAACCGGTCCGTGGTGCACAAAAGGTTGGGGACCACTGCTGTAAGGATCTAGTTAAGATAGAGGGAAAGAGGAATGTAGCAATGTAGATCCATCCGGGATGAAAACCTGCTCCAGAGCCCTCTTGACCTGGGGCGACAGTTTATCTTTCAATAGGACAACAATCTTAAGCTTAATGTCCTGGAGAGTGCCAGCCAGAGCCCAAATTTGGCACCCATTGAACATATCTGGAGAGATGTGAAACTGGCTACGTACGGACGCTTAGTGCAGTAAAAGTAATATGATATAATGATGAAATACAGTGGTACCTTGGTGGTGCCTTGGCCTAAAAGTTTAATTGGTTCTGTGATGTAACCCAAAATACTCGTATCCCAAATTAATGTTCCCTTTTTTAAGGAATTCAAATCAATTCAACCTGTGCTTAGCCCCCCAAAAATCATCCCAATTTTAACACGGAACAGGCTTAATAAAATACAAAAAAAAGGAACTTCTATACAAAAACACAATAACAACAACTACAGTAGTTTGATGAAGTAATGTAAAGAGTCAAATGGGACAATGCACAATACCAGGTGCAGTGTATGATATATCCTATTGGTGTTTGCTAATAGCCATATATCAAAGCAGTCAAATTATTATACTCATCATATTGTATTTTTTGGCATTACTGAATGTACGGAGGGTGAAATTTTCATACAAATACGATAATTCTTGGACAATAACGATACGTACTGTACATCTGGCAACGTTTCTACTTGTCTTTGTCCATTTATGTACTTCAACGGGAAGGCCAAATCTTCCAAAAAAGAGACTTTAACAATGAAAAGGCTCCAGTTTTCTGGCTTTCAATCTCTTCTACTTCCTGTCTCTTGTGGGTAGGGTGACCAGATGTTCCGCTTTGTGCGAGGCATTCATGCATTTTCATTACATTTCACACGTCCTGCAAATTGAGACATTGTCCAGCATTGCTAACAGTCAGACTCTCATTTTGAAATGCGTGTTTTGTATGGATAATCTGGCACTTATCAAGTGAAAGGCACTGTGTGGAGAAAGCAGCGAGGGGCGGGTTGTTTAGTCAAGTCAATTTAACTGCGACGCAGACGGGCACTTTCACCAACAAAAAACAATGCAAATAAGGTCAGTACGGCATCGGCGCCTGCAGCACGAGAGCGAGCCATGGAAAAGGGAGGAACACACGACCCGTACAGCTAAAAAAAGGAAACACAGCTACAACAAAGACTGGGAAACCATATTTTCCTGGGCGTGTCTGGTAAAGTTTTGTGTGAACTTTGCTTGAGTCATGTTTTCATTTCACACGGAGGTGAATATGACGTGAAACGACAGACGCTGCGACGGTCACAAAAAACATGTTGTTTAAAAGGAAGCTTCCCAGGCTGTGCATACGTTCCTTCTAAAAAAAACGTAATCCCTTAACCCTTAATCAAGTTCTACCTGAATATATGGGTCAGTTTATTGTTATACTAGAACAAACAATTAATTATGATGTTTGAAATTGCCCTGGGGTTGTGTTGTTACCCTGTGTTGTCGGAGAAAATATGGGAGGGCCATACCCTTTTAAAGCACATTAAAGTTCTATGGATGAAAGAACAATTGTAGGTGTGTTAATTTGCGAGGCACTGTGAGATAGCATGAAAGCTCTCTGCTCACTGTTTTCTTAAGTGACAGAGTTGGGAAAGTTGCATTTAAACATCCATCCATCCATTTTCTACCACTTGTCCTTTCGGGGACGCGGGGGGTGCTGGAGCCTATCTCAGCTGCATTTGGGCGGAGGCGGGGTACACCCTGGACATGTCACCCCCTCAACACAGGGCCAACACAGATAGACAACATTCACACACTAGAGCCAATTTAGTGTTGCCAATCAACCTATCCCCAGGTGCATGTCTTTGGAGGTGGGAGGAAGCCGAAGGACCCGCAGGGAACCCACAAACTGTATTTAAATTTGATTAACATTAAAAGTTAAGGGGCAGAAAATAAATTGTTTTTGTTACATTATTTTAGACTACTTTGATTAATTGGTGTCGTAACCCTCATTTTCCACCACAAACATTTAGTCTTTGTCGTACGTCTAGTGAATTGGGATGTGGTCACCCTACATGTGGGACATGTACCAAAGGGAAAATGTTGATTACAAATACACGTAACCATTACACAGCTAGTATTTCCAAGACAACACACATAAGGGCTAACATCTTTTTACACTTCTCCTTAAGTTGAACATGTTAATGTGTGTGTTTTACTAAGAGATACTCATGGCTTAAAGACATATTAGATGGCAGACTCAAAATATGGTAGCCAACTTTTGGCACAAGCTACTGCTCTATGTGTAGTTTTCAAAGTCTTTAAAAGTGCAATTTTAAACAAGCATGAAACCATACATCTTTTTGGCCTGTTTAAAAAACACCTGCTGTCAAGCCTCTAATGGCAGTGGTTACACTATAAATCACGGTGAGCTGTAATTTTCAATATCTGAGAAATGATTACACTAAGCATCTGTCAGTGAATGCTATTTTAATGACCACTGCTGCACTCAAGACCCCAGAACAACACTTTCACCGTCTTGCTCCTTGCCGTCAAAAGTGTCTCCTGACTGAGTGGTGGCTGCTCCGTCTGTCATATGCAGTTTTATCACAATGCTTAAAAATATTTAGGGGTCTGCTGATTGCAGCTCCTAAACCGGTGCTCCCATTTTGTATCTCTATTATAAACTACCACAAAAATGGAGAAGAACAAAAAATTGCATAACACCTTGCAAGGATGTCATGAACAAAACTTGACTTCAATCCAAGACTTGTTATTTATATTTTTCAACATCATTGTTGTACTGATGTATTGAATTAATGAATTCATTATATACTCAGCAGTACTGGGTCACTGATAATTTGGCATATCCTATGGATGAAAAAAGCCTTGCATAATAGCAGGATTCTAAAATAAAGTACTGATTTTGCAACTTGTGCCTGGTAAAGATAAACAAAATATAAGTCTTTTGAACAACTCTTATGTGTCAAATGAACATTGGTTCATAGTTGCAAGTAGTTTTTACTTGCACATCTCAACAAATTAAAATATCGCACAAAGGTTATTCAATTACAGAAGTTCAATAAAAAAAACAACAACCAACAATACAATTGAAAGCTCAGGAAGTTTTTGCAAGTTATTTTTGTTACCATTAGTTTGCAATATTGAACTTTAGAACCATTTTTAAAATGTTATTTACGGTTGTCCCAACTATTTTTAATGCGATACCGATATTGGAGCCTTGAATATTGACCGATACCGATATTGTGTAGATACAATATCAGTAAGAAGGGATCATACATAGTTTTATTATTTTCTTGTGTGGAATGTTAGAAAAAGTTTGACCAAGTAAAATTAGTCAAACAAAGAAGTATGAAAAACAACAACAGTCTGTAATGGACTTATACTGTCTTTAAGTTGATGTGGAGTGGTAATTGTATTTTGGGACACCGAGTGAAGTTAACTTTAATTATGTTAATGAAGTTAACTTCTTGACACAGTAAGTTGAATGATGCGGATACGTTTGTTACTGGCAGTGTTGGGTTAGTTACTGAAAACCAGTAACTAGTTACAGTTACTAGTTACTTTATTTCAAAAGTAACTCAGTTACTAACTCAGTTACTTACACCAAAAAGTAATGCGTTACTGTGAAAAGTAACTATTTAGTTACTTCTTTTTTTTCTTCTTTTTTTTTAAAGCTCCCATTAATGCCCTTTTAGCCTTCATTTCAGTACTGTTTTGCACTGGAGAATAATACAATATGTTGATCAACTTGACATGTATTTTTATTTTCCTTTTAACATAATGAAAAACAGTGCAAGATAAAAAGGCATTTCTCCTTTCTTTAAACTTGGACCAATGACCATTAATAAAAAACAACTTAAAGTGCAACATAAGAAGGCACATCATCTTCCTTGAAAGATAGGTAGTGAAATAAAGCCTGACATCTGGAGTGATGCTGCTGTCTTCCACACTTGGAGCCATGGATTGTACAATCCTTGTTTTCAGTGGCAGGATCATTGACACAGATGGTGAAGTTTCAGTGCTCAGTAGAGATGTAACACTTTTGAGGGGTTTAAGCACCTGGAGGACCTCCTCTGCCACTCTCACATCGTCATCAGAGAGGGTGATGATGTCTTTGACATTTGTCTTCAGGGTGTTGTGGGTCAATGCAGAGTATACAGCTGCCTGCTGCTCCAACATATCATAAGTGGAGTTCCACCTCGTTGGGACATCATGTATGAGCTTTATGAGTAGTCAGCTTTAGCATTTCTTGCTTTGTTTTAAGCAGATGAGCAGCTGTTGTGCTTGGGTGGAAGTAGGAAACCTCCTTCCTGATCCTCCCAAGGAGGCGCTCCATCCTATTGACTGAGATGTGATGCCAAATTCACTACATGTGCAAAGCACCTCTCTGTGGTCCCAGTCCTGCCTCATTCACTGTAATTCTTTGATTTTTGGCATTATCACGTGTGACTGGGATATCTTTATCTTCCATTCCTCCACTGCTTGTGTCAGTACCTGCGCAAGGTGACTCTCGTAGAGGGGGCGTGTCTTCTCATCTCCCAGTCTGCTGTGATGAAGTGAGCGCTTATAGTTCCCCTAGACGTCCAGCCGTCTGTCATGAGCGCAACAGATGATGCTCGGGATAGTTCATCCACAAATTCTTTCTTCTCCTGCTCATAAAGATCTGACACAATCTTATCGCTGAAGTAGATGCGCGACGGGGTGTCGTAACGTGGCTCAAGCACGTTCAGCATGTATTTAAAACCCTCGTTTTGCACAACAAAGTCTGCACCTATAGACACACCGATTAAATGGCGCAGGGCGTTCAAGCTCCTCTGTTACTCCGCTCGCATGACAACTTCTTTTTTTTTTGATGAGGTGGCGACTTGCCGCCTTCCGCCCGAATGCAGCTGAGATAGGCTCAAGCACCCCCCGCAACCCCAAAAGGGACAAGCGGTAGAACATTGGATGGATGGATATCAAACCGCGGATCACGTGTGTCCCTCCCCTCCCCACACACGCCTCTTTTCTTCTCTCCGGCGTGTGACAGAGGAAGATTCAGAAGAACGACACCGCAGCGCTTGTTTCTAGTCGATACTAAAAAATAACGTAAAATAACGCAGTAACGCATCATGTAGTAACGGTAACTGAGTTACTGGATATAAAAAATAACGCGTTAGATTACTCGTTACCGCCGAAACTAACGGCGTTACAGTAACGCGTTACTTTGTAACGCATTAGTCCCAACACTGGTTACTGGATACTTTCCAATACGCTTCTGTCTTTAAGACTTTGCATGCAAAAGTAATATGCAGCTACAAATATTTAACACTTGTTTATATTGACACATATGCTGCAATACAGCGGTACCTCAACCTACAAGTATTCTGAGATACACGATGCATCTCTGCTTTTTCTTGCGATTAACTTGCAAGCATAAACGTACATTACGAGCCTGCACGTTGCTCGAGGGTGTAGCAAATTTCAAATGCGGGAAAATCTGCCACCAAACATCAGGTTTTCTTCGCTAGCATGAGGTTATAGCTACAAATTGACATATATGTGTTTTCTAACCATGGGAATCGGGAACGTGAGTACTATGATTGTAAAGCAGAGTGCTGAGAAGAAGCATATTATATTAATTGAATTAAAGGAATAATCACTATCAGATCGACTATGCGGCCGACTTTGCGAGGCATTAGGAGCCTAGCAATGCTCGTCTGCAGAAACGGCACCATACCGGAAGCAGGAGGAGCCAGCTATTGTACCAGCGTAAACGTAGAAAAACAACATTTATTCGCGGCAATATGGATACGTTAGTGATGGTGTGTGTAACGGAGAGGCAGCTGGTAGGAGACACATTAAAAGGGGGTGCTCCAAAGTATTGCTGGTATTCCGACACGATTTCTTCCCAAAAGTGTAAACTAGTGGTGGTCGACCAAGCTAAAATGGCTGTTGTACAGCAAGCAGCGCACAAACTATCTGAGTACAAAAGATGCTTAAATCTTCCTACAAAATGCAGATATGAGAATCAAACTATGCAATGGAATAGATCCCTATACTACATCAAAAAAAAGATTTGTCGAGTGATATCAACGGTTATACGTCCCAGACACATCGAACTATTGTGCTCCAGATGCCATCCTACACAACAAAACAGATGGAAACTTGGAAACGAATGGAGGTGTACAACTTTTTTGGGTGTGGCTGGATCAAGGAAATTGGTATCAAGACTCTCCTGTATAAATATACATAGTTTTTGGTCGGGTATGGTTGCATTTCATGATTTAACTTTGCGTCTACTGATGTTTGTTGTTGTTGCACGCGTCATTTACGAATAGTGGGTTTCTTCCCGTCTTCATCAAAATATAACTATTGATGTCAACATGTTTTATGTGCTGGCAGCTTCATTTATGATTGTTGCCTTTGATAAAAAAAGATATTTTAGATTTTGCTTACATTTGCTTTCTTTTATTTTGTTTACCTTTTTTGTGTCCTGTCCAGCCACTCTGGCAAATCATATTGCCCATATTTGATGTACAGATTTAGTTTACAAAAGAGAAGTGTGGGAAACTTCTCTTGTTGTCTTATTTGTATTTGACTTTATTAAATGGCTTTATATTAATGTTTGGCACAGCCAGCCCGGAGCAGGTGGGGATAGAAAGAAGAAGAAAACATTAAAACATAGGGGGAAATTGTGGGGACAAGAAGTAGATAAGACAGAGAGACAACAACAACAACAGAACAGCATCAGCAAATACAATATGTACAAACATGATACGAAAAGTGATAGCAAAGAAGCAGTTAGTGAAATAAATATTAATAACACAGAAAAGACAATGAACATTATTGCACTACAAATGGAGCAATACAAATACCAATATAAATAGTACGATTGATAATGAATTATAATAATAATTACCACTATTATCAACAATACAATCGTTTCAAATGCAACAATACATATGTAATGGTAACTTGAATTACAAAAGAAAGCAGATAAATGAGAAGTGAAGGAAAAAAGAGAAGCAAACTGTTGTAACCTTGTAGATTGTTATAGTGACAATAGGTTAAGCTTTGTCAGTGTGCCGTGTTTTACCCACAATGCTGATATATGTTTGATGAATTGTGATTATATGCATGAGTGTGTGTATGTACAGTATGTGTATATGTATGATTGTACAGTGAACGTGCGTGTGGATGTATGTACCGTAAGTGTGTATGTAATTACTGTATTTGTGTATGTTTGTGGGAGTGTATGTACCTATGTATGTGGGTAAGTAACAATGTGTGTGCCTATGTAGGTATTAATGATGTATATATATGTATGAAGGATTGTGTGTATGATGTACAGAATGGCGGGAGCCAAAGTACGGCCCCAGCCACCTAGAGAGCCCAACCCAAAACAGCAGGTGCGGTGCCCAGGGAACAAGGGTCCACTGGGCCCACGCAGTCAGGGGCAGCGGCAGGCCATAGACACACGCGCCCAGCAAAGAACAAGGCACGGAAGAAGCAGGGGACAGTCATCCCCCAAGCCAGTTAGAGACTACACCCCACTCGGGCAGAAAGACAGGACACCCTGCTCCGAAGGGCCCAGAGACTCCCTGCAGCCACAACAAGCCACAGGAGAGCACGGCAGGGCCCGCCCCACCCAAGTCGGCCGCCGCAGGACCACCCAGCACGGGGCCGCAGGAACCACCAACCCACCTGCAGGGACCCTAACGATGGAGATGCAACATCTAGCAACTTCCCTGGCAGATCATCCCTCTGAGGGAAGGAAGAGAAAAAAATAAATAAAAGAGATCACAGACACAAGGTCACTACCCCAGCAGCTGGCCGTCTTGCAACACTGCAGAATACCCAGCAGCCCACCGAGCTGCCATACGCGGGGACTAGGCCAAGCAGGGCCCAACCAAGACGAGCATCCCAAAGGGGTGGACGGCGGGAAACAGGAGCCCCAGACACGCAGCACATTCGTAGCAAACATATGTTTAAGAAATACCAATAATATCAAGATAATACTTAAATGGGATATAACCGTTAAAAGTACATCAAACACACCTTGAACCGGTGATGTCTGCAAACGCATGCATTCTTCAACTCTGCTCCTTTGAACTGGAATGTGTGCATGGAGTGTGTGCTGCTTTTCTCGTCGTTACTTCCACAAATCTTGCACTTTTCCGCCCTGGTTGATAACCTCTTGAGAAACTTTAAAGAAACCGGTATCATATCCGCGATTAGAACGATTTGTACAGCCAAAAACACCACAAGTATAGGGCATTTTTTCTTCGAGAAAGGCCAAATGGCGCCTAGTACCCATTGAAAACAGAGCTAGCTTGAACACCATCAGTATTCATTGGGTGAGACATGAGCCGGAAGTGACGTAGAGTAACATCCCAGCAATAGACAACCAGCTTTCAGAGCTCCCTGGACCACGACAGAGAGAGAACTTCTGCTGTCGCTCTTTTGGCAAATATCCAACCACCAACATGAAACCAACATCTCTGTGGACAGCAGTTGCTTTCCAAGGTAAATGCTGTACATTATCACTTTAAACAACTACTTTAGAAAACTACTCATCCCCATCGGGAAATTTAGGCGACTGTAGCACCAACAGAAAAAGGAGGACAAAAAACCCCAAACAGTTAAAATAGAGTATGATGAAAATTATGATGGTAATACAAAATATATTATCTGTGTATATTGTATGGTTTTCCATACAAACTACTGTACTGTTCTTGTATTTCTTTTCAAACAATATTTGTCATCTAAAAGTTAGTTTTTTTGGTTGTTTTTTTAAAAGAATGATACATGTTGAAAGTGTGCGGTTTTAGGAGGTCTAAGCATGGATTAGATTGATTTCAATACATTTCAATGGGCGGGGCAGCAGTAAATTACAAGTAATCCAAGTTACGAGGCTGGTCATGGAACGCACACTTTTAACATTTAATATTAACAAAAAAATTATTAGATTCACATAGCACTTTTCTAGACATTCAAAGTGCTTTACAGTGAGAACTCATAATTCATTCGATTCACATTCACACATTGATGGTAGTAAGCTATATTTGTAGCCACAGCTGCCCTGGGGTAGAGTCACAGAAACACGGCTGCCAATTTGCGTCTACGGCCGTTTCGAAGGCCACCATCAAGCAGTCATACACATTCATACATCAGTGTGAGCGGCACTTATAAATTGCAGTGTGCACAAAGCACTTGATGTGCGGTCCCAACAGTGGCATTCGCTCCAAAACTGCTTGGGAAGCTCAGCTTCTCGTGAAATGTCAAAAAAAATAAGTGGTCAAATACATACTTTTGTGTTTACATTTCACTGACTAAATATGCACTAGAATGTGTTCAATCAATCAATCAATGTTTATTTATATAGCCCTAAATCACAAGTGTCTCAAAGGGCTGCACAAGCCACAACGACATCCTCGGTACAGAGCCCACATAAGGGCAAGGTTAAACTTTTGTTGAGAATAATCTACAACATTTGCCGTGACTTCCTTCTCTTTGATTGTGGTCGCGACACAGTATATTAAACAGTGTTGATGTTGAGCGTCCAGTGACTGCAATAGGGCAGCATAGAGTTGGTTGTTCTGTTGCAGCCAAACTAGACAAACATTGGATAAATGCTCTGCTTTGTCCCGCCCATCAGACACCAAACATCTCTGGAAGTGCATGGAAAGTGGCGTTGCCTCAGCTGGCCTTGATGGTGAGCTTCTGCATGATGACGGCATAATCTGTGAATCCCTTTTTGATTGACAGCAAAATGAGCGAATCAGTGAACTTGCAATTTTTAAAGTTTAATTCTATTGTTCCGAGTTGATATGGAGAATTTTACAATCTTTTAAGTGACGTTTTCTTTGTAAAAATCTAGCATCTTTGTATTTTTTATCTGTTATTTGAGACTGTTCTCGTGTTGAGAAAGTAGCTGAAATTAAGATTCCTCTACTTGACAGACCAGCAGCTGCCAATGGATTCCAATCCACTTATAGTTCCTTGAATCCTTGAATCTTACATGCATTATCAGTCACGATAGCAATGCCATGGTTTGGTCTTTTAAGCTCCAAGTCAGTAACTACGTTTCCATGCACTAAATTAGACTGAGTTTGTTTTGTTGTACTTTCACACCTACGTGTGAAGTCCCAGTGTCCATGCACACACTCTAATGTGACACTGGGGGGCGCTTATTTAATTTCAGCGCGGATAAATTAATTTACTTTCTGGTTGACCTCTGACGTCAAACGAGAACATCTGCGGATCCTTATAACGTGTTTTAAGAAATATATGCTGTAATATTGACACAGATATTACGTCTCTAATGGCTATGCTGATGTTAAATAGACGACAGCATCAATAAATGATCTTGGATTGCGCTACAAATATGACAATACTACCAAGACTGTATCGGGGCGGATGCAGGTTTGAAGCAAAGAAAGACAGAGTTTATTTGAAGGAATTTTCGAACAAAGAATAATGGAAACAAAACTTTTGAGTGTCTTGGAGTTCACTCAAAAAGCTCTGTGAATTGATGGAAGGAGTTTTAAATCCGAAAGATAAGACTGTTTGTGCCCCGACTGATACAGTTCCAGATGAAGTTTTCTATTGTTCTGGACTATCTTGCCAGTTGTGCAGAAAGTTCATAATTTTGGAGTGCACAAATTCAGTGTGACGACGTTTGTGTACGCTTTATTATTCGCCTTTAATCTACCTGCATCATTATCTTTCATCTCATTCGTATTTTGTTCGGGAGTTCGAACAAAGCCGACATTTTAAATTTCCTTAGCTACCTTCTTAAATAAATCTGTTTTCACTTGCACTTCAAAATGTTGTGTTCTTTCAATTTGTGAAGCAAAATAAACATTATCCTCTTAATTACAATTGTTGCTTCATTTTTATTGAATGGTATCTGCTTTGGTGTTATACCCCGCACGTTGATACTGGTGCGGGCGCGATACAAAAGGTCCTCTCCGGCCGCACACACCCCCTCGAGAGATGTGGTTTTCAATCGCATAATCCAGGTGTGTTAGTCCGATTTTTCTAAAACTGAACACGATCGGATTCAGGTGTTTCCATGGACTGGAAAGTCTTATTTAGAGTCAAATTATTTTAGAAATCGGACTAATTTAGTGAACGGACACATACTCACTGACAGCTGTTTGTAAAACTTTTGTTTGCCTTTGTGTGAGACTTGAAAAGAGGGCGAGGCAACTGTCATGTGCCCGCCAGACAGATTTTCTCTTAAATAAAAAATATCGTCACATTGTATTGATTACGTCATATCCCTACCATCTAACAAATTAATGAAAGGAAATAAATAGGAAAGAAAACTTGGCCAATATGCATAACTGGGAAGTTTACCTGTCCTAACAATGCTTTTCCATGGAAAGAGACAATTTATGTAGGATAATGTGGTTTGAATGTGGCTCGTCCCTCTTCTGCTGTGCACATGGTGCCCGTTAGAAGACATCAACTGTTACCCCAAACACATTTTTTTTCGAGTTCACAGGTTATTCCAGCCAAATTATTCATCCACATCATGTGCTTTCCTCAAGTTTTTTTGTTTTCGCAAAAGTAGTGATGAGCACATTTATACATTTTAACTTTAGTCAGAGATAACGATAAATGTTTTATTTATAAACAATCACCTTTATACTTGGGGCAAAGTCCAAGTGAGGTAGTGCTATTTAATGGTTGGGCCCTGTTCTCAATCAAACACTGGACATCTGGATCACATCTCTTTAAATCTCTCCTAAGCTTGAGCTGGGCTCCATCTACACAGGAAGAAAAAATGTGGGCGCAACATGGTGATTGTGTCCGCTGACTTCAGAAGGGTGCCGCATCTTATTTTCAGTAAAATTGAAGAGCCATCATTCTACAGCAGCATCATTCTACAACACAATGGAGAGGGGAAAAATAATTGTGTAATATTAAGCATTTTAAAGGTTGAACATACTTTGGATTTAGGTGGCATAAATCTTCATTCACATTATTAATGCTCTTCAATTTCTAGATGACAACTTTTAAAAATTTCCCAAAAGGAGCTGAAGTAATTGACAATATTGCGATCATGCCAATTTATACAAATCAAACCAATCCCCGCAACTTTCCCGCACATTTGGCCAATCAGCGTAATTTTCGCCGATGGAATTGGTCTTTCATTGGCGCTGAAACGTGCACGTCAAATGTCTAATAAAAACGTATGGGTCTTTTTTGTCGTGTAGACAAAGCAGCAGCAACAACATGTAACAATATATAAACTATATTACTCAAACTGCAATTTAGTGCCTACTTTCAAATCTGTGTGGTATAAAACGAGTAAAAAACAACAAAATATATTATTTAAATGTTTGTTGTTGTTGAAAGCATGTGCTTTTTGAGGTTTAGGTTACAAGAAACACTTAAAACATTGATGACAAATTCATAAAATCAAAAGTTGATTGACTATAATCGAAGAAAATCCCCAAAACATTGCAACCTTTGCAGCAACTTTTTAAAAAGGTGCCACAAATGTAGACATTTCAGGCAGCAACAATCACAAAAGAAACCCACAAAATCCTGGGGGCACTAATCAAATAACTGACTTATGTTTATTTATTTGTCTTTATTACTGTCTGAGCATTAAGGTACTCTGGAGTGAGCAGCTGTGCCATGTTTTTGACTTGGCCGAAGTTAATAGAAAGACTGAAAATAATATGTCAAGAAAGTTTCCTATCAACTGTTCTTCCGGAAACTCCCATAAAGAACGGCAAAAAGACCCTTCTTCCTCCTCTCTGAGGAGTTTACAAATAATGACAATACAGTGGTGTTGTACATCAGTACTCATTAGAAATACTTTCTAAAAGATCAAACAAAGGCCGACCTGTATGAAAACCCAAACAGTTTTTCAGATGAAAGAATAAAGTAACCAACTAATTAGTTCCAGACACCCAAAAATGTGAATATAAAACACATTTTATAGAGAAAAGTTAGTTTTACAAACAATGTTTTAGAAACAATGACTTAAAGTGTATAAACAAACATTTGACATCACTTTTACTGAAAACTTGGCAAAAACAGTGATGAGCGGAGAAGGAGGAGGGCAGGGAGAGCCATGCAAACACCGCCTTTGTATCTTGGTGCGACTTCTTTCCTGAATTTAACCATGTTTCTCACCTTATTTATCAAAGTGCTGCCATTTACAACTTCAACTCAATAGGGAATGTAAGTAAGGAGAAAATGACTATCAAACTAGGACCCACAATGCAAGACTGACTGTTAATCCTGCCAGGGTTTGAGACCCTATCATATCCCACCTCACTTATCACAATTGGCTGCCTCTTTCCGACACTTTAATCACTAGTTTTTTTTTTTACATCATTAGAACTGGCTAGGTGCTTTCCGTCTAGCCACACATCATTTTGCAGCGTGAGTATGTCCCACTAGGGCCTCTGAGGTCATAAACATGTACAGAGGGCGTTCCTGAAGAGTTTGGTCCCACTCTGGGACACCAAAGGCCACTGGCAGATTGCTGTGTCTGTCAAGCACACAGCCCAAAAGTTTATTTTTTGATGATCCATCCTGTTGTAAATATCCTGCACGGAGGGAAAGGCATACAGTGCAGCAAGGCCTCCTGTCACACGGGAGCGTAAAGCAACTCCAAGTGATTCCCTCCAGCTGTTGCCATGACCTAATCGCACACAGCAATGGTCACTCAATCACAGGCTCTGATAATGTCTCACTTGTTCACACACTTTCTCTCTCTTGTTATGGATGTCAAACATAGATGTGCCAGTGCTTATCTACAAGCCATTCCCTTAGTTGACTGACAGCACAACAAAACGCAAAAAAAGTATTTTACTTCGATAATCAACATAACTGATGTATAATATGTTTACTATAATAAAACATGTCTATTAACATGATAACAATAGGGTTGTCGTGTCTGACATGAGCAAACAATTATATGGGCTTGCATGTAAAATCTCAGACATTAGTGCTCCAATACAAAGCTGGACAACCAATTAACATCTAAATGTCTTCCAATAAGCACCCAAAGTTGGTATTTTCTTGAATTTTAGTTCAGACAGTTACAAAATGTAGTGTGAACATTCATGGTAGGCTATATGCTGCTAGGAACTAGCAGCTACACAACAGCAAAGCACACAGTAGCACACAACAAACAATAATAAAGTCTAAAACAGCATTTTATGTCAATATAAACAAGTATCAAATAAATATAGTTGAATATTACTTACATATACAAAATCTCCAAGGCAGAAGTTAATTAGAAAGTATTCAGTAAAGTGCCCGAATCATTTAACTTACTGCATCATGAGTTTAACTTAATTAATTATTTAGGCCACTTGGTGTTGCCAAAAATATATATTACAACCCCCTTCAAATTAAAGACAGCATAAGTCCATTTCGGACGGTTAATACAATATAAGTTTGTATTTTTCATATTACCATGGTTTTCTGTTTGACTAATTTCACACGATCAAACAGTTATCCAAAAATGGATGTGTGAATGGATTGGACAGTTCCAACACTTTCTTACTTACTCACGTATTTCCTGTCATGTAAATATGTGTGTTCACTAGGATCACTCCGTTATGAAATAATTACGCTTGCTAATGCATTTTAAACCAAACACATCTACAAGGATCGTTTCATTCTCACATTTCATTAAGTGTTTACGACTACAGATTAGCAGTATTAAAAAAATCGGTTTATAATTGCAATGACAAAAAATAGGTAACAATGACCCCGATTCACTAAACATCTCACAATGTATATCTTTTCAAATCAAATCAAATCAAAGTTTCTATGAGAATGAATTGCTCAGCATGTGAATATTAAAGCTCCTTGGGCGACTTACTCTCTCTCCTTCTCTGTGAGTCTGTCTGTGATGGTGTCTTTAATGGAGGAGCGTGATCCCTTGTGGATTACTGGATACCTTAGAGGGATATGCAGGAAGCATGAAATCATCAAGACCAAGTGTGCCGTGTAACCCAGGGCGACCGCCACGCTCCCATCATCCTTTGCTGCAGGAAACAGAAATAAACATGAACTAGTATCAGATCACATTAAATTGAGATGTCATTTATCAATATCAACAAAACAAATCACAAACGTAACATGTATTTAAAAATGACACAACTTAAACCATCCACATCTCTCCACATTAGCAGAGCAAAAACTACAAAACAGACAATGGAATAAAAAAAAGATTACCGGTAGAGGAACCAAGTCCACATCTGGTGAACAAGTAAAGAAGGCAATGTGTGTCCAAACTGCTGTTTAATATTGACACGCTAATAATGAAATGCTGTACAGAAAATGTGGAACTACGGGAAAAGCAGGCATTTTTGGTATGTGGAATATTGTTTGCAACTTCGCATGTATGTTGTATTTGATACATTTATTTATTGGTTTATTTGACAGGGAGAGTGTACATTACTTAACATTGTTGTAAAGGACCCAGAATTTGCTAAAATTACCCCTGAACAGATCTTAGAATATTCTACCAAATACAGGAAGAAGTTATGCAGTGAAAAAAGCAATTCAATTAAAAGTGGGCCTGGGTCAATATTTGTTAAGTCAGGTCTATTCAACTGCTGGCCCCGTTTTGCCCGCCGAACATCACCCAAATAGGTGTGATGAAACCAATAAAACTAGGGTTGATAATGTATGCAGCAACCCCGCAGGCATGTGTCTCAATGAAGCAGCAGTG
The DNA here is from genome assembly GCF_033978685.3 of Nerophis lumbriciformis. Classification (NCBI taxonomy): domain Eukaryota; kingdom Metazoa; phylum Chordata; class Actinopteri; order Syngnathiformes; family Syngnathidae; genus Nerophis; species Nerophis lumbriciformis. The sequence goes on from NC_084556.2 coordinate 39,612,146, forward strand.
ATGTTGAGTCGAAGAAGACTACTCATTCAACCCTAGAAAAAAATCTAAGTAAATTGCAAAAATCTGGCTTTTAACAACAACTGGACAACAAAGTAATGTTCTACCAGGGGCAAATGCTCGACAGGACCTTTCAAGCGAAGGACACATTGATCCAGACAAGCAGCAACAATGGTAGAAATCCCAGCATGTAAGCTTCATCACAAAACTTGGTCAAACATTTGCAAGAAGATATAACTTGTGCATAAAGATATTTTGTTTGTTATGTATTTAAATTGCTGACTTTGTGATGTTATTTGTATTTGTGGTCATTTTGTTTTTTGTCTGAGTAACGAACAGACCTCGATTAATACATGTAGCGCTTATTTTGACCAGTAGAGGGCTACAACGTTAATTGTGATACATCACATACAGTGTGTGCAATGTTTGGTGTGTGAATGTTGTGTAATTTCTATGTGTTTAAAAAGTTATAGTTTATTGTGTGAATATATTAACACTCAACCTATTTTATTTATTTAAAAAATACAATGGACATTATGTAAAATACACAAATTATGTTATACTTTTGTTATGTTTATTTTGTGTTAATATTTTCAGTCTTATCAACCTCAATGAAGATAGAAGTGTAAGGAAATAAACTAAGGAAGGAAAATAATTAAAAAGAAGGAACATCCATCCTCAACAAAAACTGGAGTTTCTTTTTCTTTGTGCTTTTAACTAGCTGCGCACGCTGGAACCGAGTAGCGAGGGCAGAATAATGAATTTGTTGACAGTGCAGTGTGAAAGCCGATGTGTTTACTTTGCAATTAAGTAAACGCAGTCTCAAAGAAATATAATCTGCGGAGGCACTTTTTGACGAAAGATCCACATCACATGGAAAAGATAGTAAAAGATGGGCAGCAGCAGTGTTTATGGATCTAACTAAAGCATTTGACACAATCACAATATTTTAATAAAAAAGATAGAATGGTATGGCATCAGAGGGTTTGTTTTAAACTGGATTAGAAGTTACTTAACCAACAGGAAACAATACGTGAAGCTCGGCGAACACACGACTACAACGCTAAATATATCCTGTGGTGTACCCCAGGGATCAATACTAGGACAAAAAATGTTCAATCTTTATATACATGACATTTGTAAAGATACAAAAGACTTAAGGTTAGTATTTTTTGCAGACGATACAACAGTGTTTTGTTCAGGAGAGAACACACAAAAGCTAATACAAATGATAACAGAAGAAATTAACAAATTAAAAAGATGGTTTGACAAAAACAGACTATCCTTAAACCCTAGTAAAACTAAAATAATGCTATTCGTTAACAATAGAAGGGAAAGTCAAACACAAATACAAATAGATGGAATATAAATTGAAAGGGTAAATGAAATCAAATTTCTAGGTATAATGATTGATGAAAAAAATAACTGGAAATCTAACATAAAAAAATATACAACATAAGGTGGCAAGAAACACGTCAATAATGAATAAAGCTAAACATGTTCTAGACCAAAAATCACTCCATATTCTCTACTGCTCGCTAGTGTTACCATATCGAAGTAGAAATATGGGCAAATAACTACAAAAGTACACTTCATTCATTAACTGTGTTACAAAAAAAATCAGTTAGAATAGCACACAATGTTGGATATAAATACATTCACAACTTTGATTCATTGAATCGAAAATACTGAAATTCCACGACATAATGAATTTGCAAACAGCTAAATGTATGCACAAAGCAAACTATAACCTGCTACCAAATAATGTAAAATAATTATTCTCAACAAAAGAGGAAAAATATAACCTCAGAGAAAAATGTAATTTAAAACATTTGTCTGCACGTACAACACTTAATACCTTTAGCCTTTAGTATATCAGTATGTGGAAATAAACTATGGAATGATTAAGCAAAGAAATCAAACAATGTACTAATATGATCCAATTCAAGAAACTCTTCAAACTTAAAGTGTTTACAAAGTACAAAGAAGAAGAACCATTATAAACATTCTGAATTTATTCCATCCATCCATTCATTTTCTAGAAATTCTAATTTATCTCACCATATGAAATATAACTTACTTCACTATTTATTATTTATTTATTTTTAATGATAATATTCATTGAGTATAGTGTGAATACATTGAGAACAGAAAGTGAACAAAAGTGTTAGCAACTGCTCTGTAAAAGAAAAGGGGTAGGATTAAATAAGCTCTACTTCTTCCTACTCCTTTTCGAACATGTTGAATAGAGAAACTGGAAATTGTGATGTATCATGTTGTATGCATGCATGTTCCAAATAAACTTAAACTCAACTCAACATTTCTATGGAGCCCTTGGACTCTTGAAACTGTGGCCCTCTTCATTATGTAGTTGAATAGCCCTGCGTTAAGTCAATTAACCCAACGATAAAGTAAAAGTTTTACAGCGTCGATAAATCGCCATGTGCATGAGTGTCTACGGCTTTAAAGAGCATTCACACTTTGTATAGGTTTCAGCAGCTGTGCACTTTTGTGCCACAGCAGAATGAAGGTAGGGGATGAATCCTCTTGTCCTTCATTAAGTGTCTTTGACTTTTTGTGCGGCGAGGAGGGGCCGCTGGCCCGCGAGCATCACACGGTGCAACAAAACAGCCCATGACTAACAAATGTAGTAGCGAACAAGGACAAAATAATGACAAAACCAAATGCAACTGCACCAGTGTGGGAACATTTCAGTTCAAACCTTTAAAACAAGATGAGCCCATCAACAAGTAGGAGCCAGTTTGCCGAATGTGCTCGAATACAACAAACAAACCGCACACCCGCTTGAAACACAACCACCCGACAGTCCACACTCACTGAGGTGTTTGGTGTACAAGATCAGTGCAAACAAAACAGTGCAAAAGGTGTGCGCTCACAGAAAGTGTGCTTCAAATCATTGTGGAAGACATGCGGCCATTTAATACTGTTGAAAACTAGCATTTCTAAAAATGCTGCAAGCGTTTGATAGACATTTGTCATGTGGTCATGTTAAGTGTTCCTCACTCGGAATCTGCCAGACTTGAGTTTTTTTTTTTTTTTTTGCACATGACCTGTTAATAATAGGGCTGTAACAGTATTGTAGATAACACGGTGTTTTGGTTTCAAAGTCTTCACAATAATGCCATACCGTGTGACAGTATTAAACAAAAACTTGGTGAGCGTAGTTTTTTTCTGGCGCTTTCGCGTTGGCTGGGTCTGAAATGAAACTACATTTCCCAGAACCCTTTGCACAGCATGGGAGCGGCAAAGCTGGGATGTGGACTGCCGTAAGCAGGAAGTGAATGTTCCTAGTAGGTAAGAGGAATTGTCTTTTTTTTTTTTTGGACATTTCCTGAAAATTTAATTAAAACTGGGTCTGAGTTATCTTGCTAACAAACCCTAGTGAAAACATAACTTCTTTGGCGGAGGTAAGAAAATGTGCGTTCTGCAAAGCAAAGAGTACCACTTTTGTCTCGAGCCTTTCCAAGCCAACACAGCCAGCTGGTCACGTCACATAGCACCAAGGGAAATCACCGTGGAGCACGCTGGAGCTTATCCAGCTTCACTCAGGCGGAAGGCAGAGTACACCTTGGACAAGTCGTCACCTCATAAACCGCCACCCAGAAAAGCTATTTGAAGCCAGCAAAGCTAAACATCAATGGATGTTTACATTTGTACTTTCAAGACATCAATTGTAAGTTTTTTGTTTTTTTTATATTTGCTTGAAACAGTAGATGTTCCTGCACAATTATTAGCATTTAAAAATACATGTTGTAGTAATAAATATGATTAGAACATTTGAGCATTATATTTGTGTTCAATTACAACAGGGGTCTCAAACTCAATTTACCTGGGGGCCACTGGATGCAGAAACTGGGTGAGGCTGGGCCGCAAGAAAAGATTTCTTAAAAAAAATTTAACATGCACTTTTTAATGAATTCACCTTCTTTGAATGGCTTTCCCGCCCTAGTAACCATCTCACTCACCATGTAGCTAGCTTTGACTGCTGCATCGCTCTTTTCGCTTTCTTGAAGAAATCTTGTTGCCTCAGTAGACTTGTCTTAAAATTTACAACCCGGTTCACTCTCTCATCTCCCTGGTATTTTGCATACTCCTCAGCATGTCTAGTTGTATAATGACGTTTCAAATTGTATTCCTTGTGCACCGCAACTTTCTCTGTGCAAATAAGACACGTCGGGGTGCCCCTGTGCTCAACAAAGAAATATTGCATCTCCCACTTTTCCTGTAATTGTCTTTGCTCATCACTAACCTTTCTCTTCACTGCAGGCTTTGAAAAAGACATGTTTGGGGTTGTGGAATATATATTTGTATTTAGCCAACGCACTGAGAATAATGTTATTTCCGCAATGTGTGTCGTTCCGCTTTTCCTCCCTACAGCAACACGGCGGTCTGCGGAAAGTACCGGGATCGCGAGCGCAAACAAGTGACGGCTCCAGGAGTGTTATCTGGCATCATATAAAAATATATGTAGTGTTAATCGTGTGAGGTAATGCAAATTAATCAATAAAAAAAACAAATAACGGTTTGAATTGGTCCCGGTTATCAGGGACTTTATTAATGACGGACAGGTGTCGCGGTGTGACTGCAGCCAGGCACGTAAGAAAACCCTCGTCTCCATGGCAACGTTTCTGTTGCTTTCACTAACGCAGGGGTATTTTGGACCCAAAATAACAAAAATCGTTTCTGTCTGAAGCCAACGGGAGGGGGGGCTCGCTGTGGAGTTTACAGTTACGGTAGCACAATGAGCCCCGAACGGGAGAGAGAGAGACTCCCAAAACTCAGTACCCTTCCCGTAAATCTCCCGGGGCAACCATTCACCCGTACAGCAATGTTGAGAGCGTGCCGGGATGGCGTGCCGGCCCAGTCACATGTTGTATGCAGCTTCTGCAGACACACGCAAGGAACTGCAAGACATACTTGGTCAACAGCCATACAGGTCACACTGAGGGTGACCGTATAAACAACTTTATCACTGTTACAAATATGCGCCACAGTGTGAACCCACACCAAACAAGAATGACAAACACATTTCGGGAGAACATCCGCACCGTAACACCGTAACCTTCTTAACATTTGTTATTGTTTTTGGTTGTGATTTTTATTGGTCATTTTGCTAACAGAAAAGGATATTTTATTGTTATTGTTTGTTTTATTCAACTATGTTTACATTCCTATTACAATGTTAAAGTATACGAGAAATACAAGTTTAATGCATTTGAAAGGAAATATGTGCATTATTATTATGTATTATCATTACATCAGTGGTAAATTTGGTCTCCAAAAAAAAATATGGCAATAATACTGTTTATTGGCAATAATTGTAAGTCAATATATAATCTTCGAGCAAAATTGGTCATCGGCCAAGGCCTTATTGAAAGAGCATTAAATTACACATCACTATTAAAAATAATGTTAAAACACTATATATGTACAGAATAAACTATAGTACATACAAAATAAACTATATATTGTTGATGCTGGTATACTTTGAATGAGTTGAGAAATGTGGATCCATCCATCCATCCATCTTCTTCCGCTTATCCGAGGTCGGGTCGCGGGGGCAGCAGCTTAAGCAGGGAAGCCCAGACTTCCCTCTCCTCAGCCACTTCGTCCAGCTCTTCCTGTGGGACCCCGAGGCGTTCCCAGGCCAGCCGGGAGACATAGTCTTCCCAACGTGTCCTGGGTCTTCCCCGCGGCCTCCTACCGGTGGGACGTGCCCTAAACACCTCCCTAGGGAGGCGTTCGGGTGGCATCCTGACCAGATGCCCGAACCACCTCATCTGGCTCCTCTCGATGTGGAGGAGCAGCGGCTTTACTTTGAGCTCCTCCCGGATGGCAGAGCTTCTCACCCTATCTCTAAGGGAGAGCCCCGCCACCCGGCAGAGGAAACTCATTTCGGCCGCTTGTACCCGTGATCTTGTCCTTTCGGTCATAACCCAAAGCTCATGACCATAGGTGAGGATGGGAACGTAGATCGACCGGTAAATTGAGAGCTTTGCCTTCCGGCTCAGCTCCTTCTTCACCACAACGGATCGATACAGCGTCCGCATTACTGAAGACGCCGCACCGATCCGCCTGTCGATCTCACGATCCACTCTTCCCCCACTCGTGAACAAGACTCCGAGGTACTTGAACTCCTCCACTTGGGGCAAGATCTCCTCCCCAACCCGGAGATGGCACTCCACCCTTTTCCGGGCGAGAACCATGGACTCGGACTTGGAGGTGCTGATTCTCATCCCAGTCGCTTCACACTCAGCTGCGAACCGATCCAGTGAGAGCTGAAGATCCTGGCCAGATGAAGCCATCAGGACCACATCATCTGCAAAAAGCAGAGACCTAATCCTGCAGCCACCAAACCAGATCCCCTCAACGCCTTGACTGCGCCTAGAAATTCTGTCCATAAAAGTTATGAACAGAATCGGTGACAAAGGGCAGCCTTGGCGGAGTCCAACCCTCACTGGAAACGTGTCCGACTTACTGCCGGCAATGCGGACCACGCTCTGGCACTGATCATACAGGGAGCGGACTGCCACAATCAGACAGTCCGATACCCCGTACTCTCTCAGCACTCCCCACAGGACTTCCCGAGGGACACGGTCGAATGCCTTCTCCAAGTCCACAAAACACATGTAGACTGGTTGGGCAAACTCCCATGCACCCTCAAGGACCCTGCCGAGAGTATAGAGCTGGTCCACAGTTCCACGACCAGGACGAAAACCACACTGTTCCTCCTGAATCCGAGGTTCGACTATCCAGCGTAGCCTCCTCTCCAGTACACCTGAATAGACCTTACCGGGGAGGCTGAGGAGTGTGATCCCACGATAGTTAGAACACACCCTCCGGTTCCCCTTCTTAAAGAGAGGAACCACCACCCCGGTCTGCCAATCCAGAGGTACCGCCCCCGATGTCCACGCGATGCTGCAGAGTCTTGTCAACCAAGACAGCCCCACAGCATCCAGAGCCTTAAGGAACTCCGGGCGGATCTCATCTACCCCCGGGGCCTTGCCACCGAGGAGCTTTTTAACTACCTCAGCAACCTCAGCCCCAGAAATAGGAGAGCCCACCACAGACTCCCCAGGCACTGCTACCTCATAGGAAGACGTGTTGGTGGGATTGAGGAGGTCTTCGAAGTATTCCCTCCACCGATCCACAACATCCGCAGTCGAGGTCAGCAGAACACCATCCTCACCATACACGGTGTTGATAGTGCACTGCTTCCCCTTCCTGAGGCGGCGGATGGTGGACCAGAATTGCTTCGAAGCCGTCCGGAAGTCGTTTTCCATGGCCTCACCGAACTCCTCCCATGTCCGAGTTTTTGCCTCTGCGACCGCTGAAGCCGCAAACCGCTTGGCCTGTCGGTACTTGTCCGCTGCCTCAGGAGTCCTATGAGCCAAAAGAACCCGATAGGACTCCTTCTTCAGCTTGACGGCATCCCTCACCGCCGGTGTCCACCAACGGGTTCTAGGATTACCGCCACGACAAGCACCAACTACCTTGCGGCCACAGCTCCAATCAGCCGCCTCGACAATAGAGGCGCGGAACATGGTCCATTCGGACTCAATGTCCAGCACCTCCCTCGTGACATGTTCAAAGTTCTTCCGGAGGTGGGAAATGTGGAAAGATGACTTATTTTGATGAGAATTTTCAGGCCAAAAAATTAATAATTTGAGGAAGTCATTTCATACTGGCTGGTCACTCGGTGTAAGTAACGTCACATGGATATAGATCAAGCCGCTATACCGGTATTCTTACAAAGTTAATTAAAAACATATTAAATAAATACAGTCTTTCATTGAAGTTAAAAAAGAGATAACCAATTTGTGACTTATTCCACCTCAAAAAAGGCTAAACCACTAAACACGGTAGAGATTGGATAGTTTATTGAGGTCCTAGGCTCTGGCACAGTGACATCAAACTTGACTTAATAGAGGAAGTAAAAGTTGTAACAAAGTTTCCGTCTTTTAACCTGCAGAAGAATCTTTACTTTTGCCAGTGGAGAGCTAAACGTCTGGGTTGACCCATTCAATCTAATTTCCGGTGCCGTCAAGTGGAGGCACGGCAAACTATGTCTGACAGCGACGTATCTTCCGTGTAGAAACATCCTCCCAACACTATTGGTAAAATATTTTTGCTTGCAAACAAATACTTTTTAGAGAGTAAGAGATGAGGGAGGGCAAAATGTGACCGGCTGTTTTTAGACAAGTCACAACAAGAAGCAACAGCCACTCCGAGCAAGGCTGAGTTGACAGCTGAAACTCCGAGCAGGTAAGATTTATCTCTTAATTTCTAAAAACTATTAATCTGCACACACTAATATTTTACTAATGTTGGCGTATAACTCAATTTACAAGTACTTTAATTTACGAGTAATTTGAGATACAAGCAATCTGGTCTCTCTGCTTTTTGTTATGCTTTAAGTTGCGACCATAATTTTAAGTTTTATGTTGCGTGTAAAAAGAACAAATAAAAGTGAAGTAACGATTGCTAGCTGGTGTTGTGAATGCCAGAAGGAACCCTGCAAGACCCACCCCAAAACATCCAGTCTAAAAAGAGGAAGACAATCACCGAACTGAAGAAACAAAATAAGAGCGACTGTGCAGCCAACGCACATGGCAGCCATGCAGTCAGCACCTCTTGAAGCAGCTGCCAGCTCCCGCAGCAGCAGACAATATCCAAAAGGCAGACATACAGTACAATCACGAAAATATAGAGAAGCTACGAATGGGTGTTCGCGACAGAGAAGCAGCTTGAAGGAGAAACCAGAAACAGTATGTTCTCCCAAGGAATTAACCACCAGTGCCCAGAGTGGAACTTTTTGTGTAGGCTACCTGCACAGTAAGGGTGAAGTACTGCTGTGACTTTGGAGGTGAATATCCAACAACTTCTCTGCGGTTGCTATCCAAGGTAAATGTTGTACATTATCTAACTCAAAGAGCTCCTTATGCAACAAAAACAATCTCTTTCCTATTGTAACATGACAGAGAGTGTTGCCAGATATCACGGGAGAAACAAGTAATGTGCTCTATATGAAAACGTTGCTTACAATAAACAGGCTTGGCAACACTGGATGAAAAAGCAGCCCAAAGGAGACACTGCATCGTCCAGACTCCAAGGCAAATACAGTACAATATCATTGTTATTATTTTGTAAAACTACTGGAGTTGTTTCACTTAATTTAGTTCAGTTTATTCATTTAAATAACACATTTAAAAACAACCCCAGTTTGCAAAAGTGCTGCAGAGACAGAAGAAATAATTTGAAAAAAAGTGCACGCAGTGTCAAATTTACATTGTAACACAGACGAATTAATACAATATAATAGTAACATATACCTTAAAAGAAGTGCAAAATATATTAATAAAACATATTGAAATGTAACAAATCAATAAAAAATAATAAAAAAAAAGAAATACTGTAAAACAACCAAGATATCCTGCCTAACTGGATTTGAACCACAGGGAGTAAATATATGTTTTTAACCTACCCGGTAGATTCAAATTGGCTCAGAGACTGGGAGGACCTAAAAGATAGTGGAAGGTTGTTCCACTCTCCCTTCCACTGAAAAGGCTATATCTCCTCTGGTTTTAATTCTGGTTTTAGTACCGGGGTAATGTGCTCATGTCATGACGAGCAGGAGAAGTTTGCAAGCGCTGCAACTGCTGGAGAGAGCCCTGATTCAGGCCTACATACAAAGAATTACAGTAATCCAGGCGTGACGTCACAAATACAAGGATAGCTCTTTCAAAGTCAGACTGTGAAAGATACTGTTTTATTTTTGCAAGGAGTCGTATGTGAAAGAAGCTAGATTTCATGACAGAGCAGATTTGTCTGTCCAGCTTAAGCAAGCTGTCAAAAATAACTCCAAGGCTCCTTGCTGATGTGTGGCAATATGAGGACAGAGGACCAATAGCACTCTCATGTCCTTGCAGCAGGTTTGTTTGACCAAATGTTTTGACCAAGTTGTTTGCAGTACATTCTATTGTATTGAACAGTGTTTCTTTCTTCTCTAAAAGTTTGTTTTTATTTAAAAAAAATATGTCTCACATTAAAATTGCGGTGCTTGTAGTTTAACAATGGGAGCAAGCACAGATTAAATGTATTTAAATTAATTTATATGGGAGGGGTTGCTTTCAGATACAAGTGTTTGCAGTTACAAGCTCGGTCGTGGAACGAATCGTGTTCATAAGTTGAAGTACAGTACCCAAGTATTTAAAGAAGACATGATGAGCACAACCATTCTATCCTCCCAACTAACTTGCAGTATGCGGGGGGCATCAGCATGTACTCACTCACCACACTACCACGGAGAGGGAAGAGGGGGTTAATGTCCGAAGATTTGACTGCAAGATTGAAAGTGGAATCAGACTCCTACAACCATGGTCGCTTTCATGCTAATGAGTGTACGTTGTGTTTCTCATTTACAATTAAAGTTTAGAATAACTATCCAAAACTTTCCACAAAGACATTGAAGACATTGTTGGTATTCTTGTCCAAGACCAGACATTCGCAGACTACCAAAAAATGGATGCTGAAAACACACTGCCTGTCATTCACACATCAAACACCAATGTTATTATCTTCTCTCTGAAAATCAAACTCCATTTTCATACCAATGATGAGTCAGTATTTATTTTATTATAGTAGGAGTAAAGACACATGTTTATAAACAAAGAAGTTGCAATATAATAACACTTTAAAAAGGTAGCAAACCAATCAACCAGATGTTATTGAGTTGATGGTTTCCTTGAAAACATCTGGAACTAGATTGACAGACCTCCACCAAGGCTGAACAATCCTAATTTGAATCAGCACCAAACAGAACACCTACACTTCCTGCATACACCATTATTTTGTAGATTACTGTGTATTTGTTCAGGATTTAAGGAACATTTTGAAAAAAGCTACCTTGTCAAAAATATAAGTGTTAGTTTACCTTGCGTGTTTTAATGGAAATATTTAATAGCAATAAGAAGGACACACAAATAAGTAAAATAGTTCAACTTTGGGGTCAGCTAGCGGACATTTAGCCACAAGCAACACATCAGGGTGCAACTAAAGACAGACTGACAAGGTGAGTTGACAAAGAAAGCTTGTTTAAATGTTGGGAAATGATGCCGCTTCCTGCAGAAACACTTTGACGGCCAGCAGGATTAGGGCTCCCAAATGACCCTGACCCTTGATTCTAATGTGGAACATCCATCCCCGAAGGCCAGTATAAAGTGGCTCCAACACACATTTGAACAATTCTGGACTTGATCTGGCTCTCTTTGGGACAGGCCTCACACAAATAAGAGTCAGGATAAGCCGTTGAGGTAAAATGGAGTTCAGTGCATCTTCCTGTAGCGTATTTCAAGAACTCTACAAAAAACAGAATTTTGTGGGTGGAAAATATTCACTATCTTGAAATTAAATAGCAGCTCTTGAGTACATGTGAAAACCTCTCTACCAGAAAGAAAGAATTAAAGATGCATTTGCCAGCAGTTTTCACAGTATACCATTGTAGTCTTTGTCTTCAATAGTACTACATACCAACTACCAACTACAATTTTTTCACTTCCGATACGATACTAATATTGTACCCTGAAGTAGTGTCAGCATACATACTTTTATTATTTTATAGTGTAGAATGTTGTTAGAAAAGGCTTGATCAAGTGAACACTAACCTATTTTTATAACTGTCTGAAATGGACTTGGGCTGTGTTTAATTAAACTGAAGTGGAGTCATAGTAGTTTATTTGGACACCTTGAGGCCCAAATATTTCATGAAGTTAACCCCATTGCACAGTAAGTTGAATGATGCGGATACGTTTGTTACTGGGTACCCTTCTAATATGCTTCTTCTGCCTTGGAGACATATGTGTAAGTAATACGCAACTTTAAGTATTTGATACTTGTTTATATTGAAAAATTTGCTAATTTAGACTGAAGGATTGTTTAATTAGGACGCTTATTATGTATGTCTAGCTTGTGTGCTATTGTGTGCTTAGCTGTCGTGTAGCTGCAAGCTCATTGGAGCCTATATCCTACCATGTATATATTTTTTAATGACTGGACAAATACAAGAAAAGACCAACTGTGTGTGCTTATTGGAGGGCATTTAGATGTTAACTGGCTGTGCAGCTTTGCACAAGTAGGACTGCTTGTATCAGAGCCTTATATCAGAAAGTTTAAATGCTAGGCAATATAAGCCGATACTTGTTATTTTTTGCTGATATCAGACTGTCGTAATGTGGTGTCCGAGGGCCAAATGATAGGATGGCAGACTTTCTATTTGTTGGAAGTGTGGCATGTTTATTGACAAAGCACACCTTAAACATGTGTAAAACAGAAAAAAAAAATAAAAGTAGCGACCTAAAAGAAGCAAATAATCCATTCACTCAAATCAATGAAATAAAGCATGTGTTTTGGCATCAGCACATCTGAATCGTTCACAACAAAAAGCCTGCCGCATATTACCCTTAAGCTCTTTTATAGTGCTTCCAATACTACCTGTAATGTGCCACTGTAGCTCTTAGGTTGGCTTACAAACCCAATCTAACATTAATACACATCAAAAGAGTTAAAGGCCTACTGAAATGCGATTTTCTTATTCAAACGGCGATAGCAGGTCCATTCTATGTGTCATACTTGATCATTTCGCGATATTGCCATATTTTTGCTGAAAGGATTTAGTAGAGAACATCGACGATAAAGTTCGTAACTTTTGGTCGCTGATAAAAAAAGCCTTGCCTGTACCGGAAGTAGCAGACGATATGCGCGTGACGTCACAGGTTGTGGAGCTCCTCACATCTGCACATTGTTTACAATCATGGCCACCAGCAGCGAGAGCGATTCAGACCAAGAAAGCGACGATTTCCCCATTAATTTGAGCGAGGATGAAAGATTCGTGGATGAGGAAAGTGAGAGTGAAGGACTAGAGTGCAGTGGGAGCGATTCAGATAGGGAAGATGCTGTGAGAGGCGGGTGGGACCTGATATTCAGCTGGGAATGACTAAAACAGTAAATAAACACAAGACATATATATATACTCTATTAGCCACAACACAACCAGGCTTATATTTAATATGCCACAAATTAATCCCGCATAACAAACACCTCCCCCCTCCCGTCCATATAACCCACCAATACAACTCAAACACCTGCACAACACACTCAATCCCACAGCCCAAAGTACCGTTCACCTCCCCAAAGTTCATACAGCACATATATTTCCCCAAAGTCCCCAAAGTTACGTACGTGACATGCACATAGCGCCACGCACGTACAGGCAAGCGATCAAATGTTTGGAAGCCGCAGCTGCGTACTCACGGTACCGCGTCTGCGTATCCAACTCAAAGTTCTCCTGGTAAGAGTCTCTGCTGTCCCAGTTCTCCACAGGCCAATGGTAAAGCTTGACTGTCATCTTTCGGGAATGTAAACAATGAAACACCGGCTCTGTTTGTGTTGCGGCAGTCGGCCGCAATACACCACTTCCCACCTACAGCTTTCTTCTTTGCTGTCTCCATTGTTCATTGAACAAATTGCAAAAGATTCACCAACACAGATGTCCAGAATCCGATATTTCGGCGCAAAATTTAAAATTGCACTTTAGTAAGATAACCCGGCCGTAATGGCATGTGTTGCAATGTTAAGATTTCATCATTGATATATAAACTATCAGACTGTGTGGTCGGTAGTAGTGGGTTTCAGTAGGCCTTTAAACTACAATATTGTGTTTTCATAGTGTTAATATAAAGGAACCCAAATATACCAGTGCTATCTAATCCTCATATCTCTCTAATCCAACCTAAACTTAGATTAATTAAATAGAAAACAAACTAAACCCCCAGTGATAGTTTGACCTATGGTCTGATGTCGTCAGTGATGACATAATCAACCCCACAAAACCAGGAAATAACTGGCGGATCCGCCACAAACATTTCTGAAGGTGAGCTGCTACCACATGTAAGTATCTTGCAACAGATAACTTAATACATCTAACTAAAACAAAAATGAAACTAGTACTGCTATAAATGCTGGCAAACCAATAACATAATGACGTGAATTAGACCTGTTGAGACGAGTTAGGAGTACCACTTTGGTACACGGACCAATATCAATATTGGATCGGGACACCCCTACCACCGAGTACTTCATCTTTGTATTTACACTGGTTTTGTGCAAAACAAAACAAAAATATACAGTCTAATGCATTTAAGCTATCACCATTTGACAAAAACCACACTACAGTACAAAAAATTGCTGAACAAAAAGGTCCAGAGATCCAGAATTGGAAACTTTTCACCACAGACCATAAACAACTATTATTGAATCTCTGTATTTTAACCTATTTTATTTTCTATTTATTACCCATTATTTATTATTAATTAATTTTTATTATTAATCTGTTCACTTTTACCTTATATTTTAAAAACAGTTTTAACATGCTTATGACATATCCATTGTAAATTAGCATTAAGCTGGCACATTTTGAAAAGTGGCACCCTATTTTTGGGCGCTTTGTTGGCACTGAAAATTAAAACATCTAGAGGCAGTCCGCTACGAATACACCTGTTTGCCACAAGTGCTTGAGCCGGTGCGGAGTCTGCCACCGGAAACAATGTCACGTGCAACAAAGGTATCGAAATATGGTAGCATTTGATATTACGTGAACTGTTATCTGATAATACGAACAGAATTTGGTCGGTAATCACAAAATACCAAATTCGGTACCAATTCCTACTCACACAACTTTCCTATTCTTAGTAATTGGATTGTTAAAATGTTTTCCTTGGTTTATTTTTATGTAATCAATTGTGTTGTTTTTATTAGAAGTTAAATACAAATATGTACGGTTTATGTTTACTTCATACATGCAGACAATTACAACATGATGTATCACAGTTTGAAAAGAGGTAGGAAGAAGCACAGTTTATTTAATCGTATCCCTTTTTTCACTTAGTAGCATTTACTGGCACATTTATTCACTTCATTTTTTCATTTACTCCAAAAATAGTACAATTCTACAAAACTCAAAACCAGTGAAGTTGGCACATTGTGTAAATCATAAATAGAAACAGAATACAATGATTTGCTAATTATTTTCAAACTATATTCAATTGGATAGACTGCAAAGACAAGATACTTAACGTTCGAACTGGAAAACTTTATTTTTTGCAAATATTAGCTCATTTGGAATTTGATGCCAAAAAAGACTGAGAAAGTTGAGGAATGCTAATCAAACAATTATTTGGAACATCCCACAGGTGAACAGGCTAATTGGTAACAGGTGGGTGCCATGGTTGGGTATAAAAGCAGCTTCCATGAAATGCTCGGTCATTTACAAACAAGGATGGGGTGAGGGTCACCACTTTGTGAACAAATGTGTGAGCAAATTGTCGGAACAGTTTAAGAACACCGTTTCTCAACAAACTATTGCAAGGAATTTCGGGATTTCACCATCTACGGTCATCAACATCAAAAGGTTAAAAACATCTGGAAAAATCACTGCATGTAAGCCGCAATGCGGAAAACCAACATTGAATGCCCGTGACCTTCGATCCCCTACACTGCATCAAAAACCGACATCAGTGTGCAAAGTATATCACCACATGGGCTCAGGAACACTTCAGAAAACCACTGTCAGTAACTACAGTTCGTTGCTACATCTGTAAGTGCAAGTTAAAACTCTACTATGCAAAGCCAAAGCCATTTATCAACAACACCCAAAAACGCCGCCGGCTTTGCTGGGCCCGAGCTCATCGAAGATGGACTGATGCAAAGTGGAAAAGTGTTCTGTGGTCTGACGAGTCCACATTTCAAATTGTTTTTGGAAACTGTGGACGTCGTGTCCGCCGGACCACAGACGAAAAGAACCACTCGGACTGTTATAGGCGCAAAGTTCAAAAGCCAGCATCTGTGATGGTATGGGGGTGTATTAGTGCCCAAGGCATGGGTAACTTACACATCTGTGAAGGCACCCTTAATGCTGAAAGGTACACTCAGGTTTTGGAGCAACATATGTTGCCATCCAAGCAACGTCTTTTTCGCCCGTTTATTTCAGAAAGACAATGCCAAGCCACGTGTTACAACAGTGTGGCTTCATAGTAAAAGAGTGCGGGTACTAGACTGGCCTGCCTGTAGTCCAGACCTGTCTCCCATTGAAAATGTGTGGCGCAATAAGAAGCCTAAAATACGACAACGGAGACCCAGGACTGTTGAACAACTTAAGCTGTACATCAAGCAAGAATGGAAAATAATTCCACCTGAACAGCTTAAAAAATTGGTTTAAGTAAATTTAGTTAAAGTTAAAGTACCAATGATTGTCACACACACACTGGGTGTGGCAAAATTATTCTCTGCATTTGACCCATATTCTTGGGTCACAGGTTATAGTTTGCTTTGTGCATAATTCTAGCTGTTTGCAAATTCACTAAAATGTTGAATTTCAGTATTTTTGAATCAATAAACAAATGATTTGAGTAGTTTCAATATCCAACATTATGTTTTATTGTTTTTTTTCCCTATATTTCTACACAATGATTTAGATACGATAACACTGTGAAGCAGCGGAGAATATCGAGTGATTTTTGGTCCAGAACATATTTTGCTTTATTCATTATTGATGTATTTCTTGCCACGTTATGTTGTATATTGTTATGTGAGATTTCCAGTTTATTTTATCAACACTTATTGCACCTATGTTTTCTTGCACTGTTTTGTATATACCGTATTTTTCGGACTATAAGTCGAGGTTTTTTTCAGTTTGGCCGTGGGTGCGACGTATACTCCGGAGCAACTTATGTGTGAAATTATTAACATATTACCGTAAAATATCAAATAATATTATTTATCTAATTTGCGTGAGCGACGAAGAAGATGTCCGAAATCGTCACACACACGTCAGCAATCGTCACTCACACGCCAACCAAAAAGAATTCGGCGGGGGCGGGTCATAGCAGAAGTGCATTGTGGGTTTTGGAATGCTAACTGCTAAATGCTATACGCTACTGCCGGAGCTATTAAAATAGATCACAGCAACAATGGCGGTAACTTATAAAAACTGAGAAGGACTGAACTAAAATGGCACCGAAAAGGAAATTATATACTGCAGATTACAAGCTGGACGTAGTGAAATATACACCAGAAAACGGCGATCGAGCAGCAGAAAGAATGGACGCTAGCGGCGCATACCAGAGGCGACACCGAGGAGGAAGATTTCATCGCATTTAGCGATCGGGAGTGACAGATTGTTTGGTAAACGTTTAGCATGTTCTATATGTTATAGTTATTTGAATGACTCTTACCATAACATGTTACGTTAACATACCAGGCACGTTCTCAGTTGGTTATTTATGCCTCATATAACGTACACTTATTCAGCCTGTTGTTCACTATTCTTTATTCATTTTAAATTGCCTTTCTAGTGTCTATTCTTGGTGTTGGATTTTATCAAATAAATTTCCCCCAAAAATGCGACTTATACTCCAGTGCGACGTATATATGTTTTTTTTCTTCTTTATTGTGCATTTTCGGCTGGTGCGACCTATACTGCGGAGCGACTTATAGTCCGAAAAATACGGTAGTGTGTTAAATGTCTGTTGCACTGGAAAATGATAGCACATTATTATTGATTTTCCCCTAAAAGTTTTTCAGGGATGAGCTTAACTATCAACAATTGTCACTTTGTAGTGTCTTTGTAATAGTGTCTTGAAGCCATTGAGAAAATATTTGTCTGCAACCAGAAGAGGCCCTGTTGAATTAGTCTGCAATGATTTGCAGTCTAAAGAACAACAGGCCAGGCCATCCGTTATGGCAGATTATATCATAAGTAGGGGTTGTTACAAGGGTGCACAGCATGACTAAAACAGCAAAATGAACCTAACTTTTCCAAATTCTAAAGCCGACACAAAAACATAGGGAGTGGGCAATACTGCCAGAGGGCGGCTGACTGCCATATGCATGAAAAATGTTCATCCTGAATGGTGGATTGTGTCAGGATGTGCATAGAGTAGACGGTATTTAAGCAACTCTAGGGCTAGGTGATCAGGCTGGAAAATGTATTAGGATATAAATGTTTTATATTGGTTGATATCGATAATTATTTATATTTTTGACTTGATTTATATAAAAAATTGTCAACATTTTTATTTAAAATGTATCCTTCCTCTGAGTATAATCCCCTCAGGTATTAATGCAGAAAGGAGAGGAAATGTTAACAACCGTGGAAAACATTGTAAACAAAATTCCAAAATCACTTTGAACACTTAATAATCGCTTAAAACTGAGGTGCAAAAAGAGGGAATACATAAGAAGTGCTTAATCTCGTAAATGTGATATTTGATATGTTTTCCTGATTGGCTGGTAGTGTGGAAATGGTTCAGCTCCCTGGCGTGGCATTGGTAGAACGTCCACGACTCACAACCATAGAGCAGGGTAGTGAGCAGTACCGCTTTCTAGATAGACCTTGATCTTTGTCTCTGTGGTGATGCCTCTTCCATCCCAATGTGTGGGATGGAAGAGGCATCACCACTTGTGTAGTCTGCCGAAGGCAGCACTTGCCTTGGTAAGGCTGGTGTTGACCTCGTCCTCGATGAAAACCGTGCGGGAAAGTGTACTGCCAAGATATGTGAACTTGTCCATTATGTTGAGCCTTTGTCCATTGACAGAGATGTTGGCTTCAGAGTAATTTCCCTAGAGCGGGTTGGCGCATCACTTCGGTCTTCTTGGTGCTGATTGTGGGCCCAAAGTTGTTGCAGGCCTCAGAAAACTTGTCAACCCTGTGTTGCATGTCTGCTTTGGAGGCAGCGTTAAAGGGGCAATCATCAGTAAACAGGAAGAGCGAGGATGCATCCATGACGTCCTTTTACAGGTGGGTATGCGAAGGGCCTTGTTTGTAATCAGTCGGTCATGCTCGGAGCAAGTCTAAAGACGTAGTAGACTGATGCTGTTGCAGTCGCCGACTCCATGCTTCCAAATCACAACATCCAAGGTGGCACTGTCATAGCCTACTCTCACCTTGAAGTCACCTAGAATGATGAGCTTATCTGAGTTGGGAACAGCGGCGATGACAGCGTTCATTGTTTTTGATCTCATCTTGGTTGGTCATGGTGGGGGCATAGGCGCTGACAAGAGTGGTGAACTTCTTCCCATGTGAGAGGGGCTGTGTCATTGTCATGAGTCGATCGTTCACTCTTTTTATGGGTCTAGCCAGCTTGTCAACAAGTGTTGTACTCAATGCAAACCCAGCTCCAGCCTCATATCGTTCTTCAGGTTCGCATCCACTCCAAAAGAAGGTGTAGCCTGTACCTCTTTTGCAGAGTTCTTCCTCGGCTGCTAGCCTAGTATTGTTAAAGGCAGCCATGTCGATGTTGTATCTGGCGAATTCATTTGCGATGAGTGCAGTGCGACTCTGTGGTCTACCCGAGTCATTCCTGTCAAGAAATGTGTGCAGGTTCCATGTGGCAAGGTTCAGAGATGTACTTGTTGTTTTTCTTGTTCGTCGACCGCAAATGTAGGGTACCCGCCAGCCGTGGTGCACTGGCTAGGGTGATTTGGAGCAGGCAATGTTTAGGCACCTTTTCTAGCCCCTTTCTATGCCATGGGGGTGAGCAGTGCGGCCCTGAAGAGGGCTGCTCAGTCGCTCAGACTGATGCCAAAATCCAGCGCTGTTCCTTTCAGTAGATAGCGACCATATGGCCTGAGCCGCCTGTGTGCATGGCTGCGGCTATGGCTGCCAGCGTACCCACACCTGCTGCTTTGCTACTTGCCTGTCGCCACAAGACTTGCGGGGGTGGGAGGAAGGATGATGGATGATAAATGGCTTGCGTGGTAACTTTATTTAATGGAAGAAGAGTTGGTGGCGTCGACCACATGCTCTTGTCCGAGACCACCAATGTTCAGTGGCAAGACAAGGTCAAGACTGGTGGTGGAAACGGATGCAGTGGATGACCAAGTTGTCCTGTGTACAGCACATTGCTGTAGCCGCCTTTCTCGCCATTGAACAATTTAGGATTCCTCCGCAGAGTACGCCGGCGTCCAGTCTCCGCATGCTTTTGGTAGGCAAGCCCTAATTTCCCAACTGTCTAAGTGGAATGTAACTTCGATAGTGGAGACTTGTGGGGGTAGGAAGATTTAACCGCTGTAACTGGTCCACAGGACCTGCCCATTTCCCTTGCTTCCACATCCACTATGCACTAAGGATGTCCATATTAAAATATTTTGGACTCGAATCTGATCCAATTTTGAGTCCTGATACTTTGACAAGACTGAACTGAAAATGTTTTATGGCAAGTAACTTGATAAAACATGTTCATAAAACTCATCTTATTAAATGTTGAATTTGCTAGTAGTGCTGTAAATGTGGGGTATTGAATGCTTCTTACAATTATTTTTATAAACAAAGTAAAGTGGCTAGTGCACACTAACTTAACAAAAGCAAAAACTAAATTATTTGGGGTTTTCCCTCAAAGCCTTCTTATCCTGAGATTTACTCCCTAAATGTTGTAAACAATTACAAAAACTACCCAAAAATGATTTTATAAAAATAGAAAAAATATCAATCTAATCACTTTAGTATTGTTTATAAAGTGATACTACACTAGGTATTGTATTTAAAGTATCGACATCTGGACCGATCACCCTGACTTAACATTGAAGCTTTAGAGGTTAGCTCTTTGTAACGTCCTGCTTAGTGTGTGTGTGTGTGTGTGTGTGTGTGTGTGTGTGTGTGTGTGTGTGTGTGTGTGTGGGTCATGTTTAACCATTCCTTTTCCTCTAGTCCTCCAGTAAATATGGAAGAAACTAAACTGTATTTTTCGCCATAGGAATGAGGATTAATATCTCAGAAGCGGTTTTGCACTGTGGATAGACGACACGTTCGTTGCCGCTTGCTCTAAAAATTGGAGCCGGTATTCTGGCAAGACATGCACCCTCCTTGAATTTATGCAACTCTTGCATGTGTGTAACAAGGAATATGGAAATGTAATAGTGTCTCCCACAGCATGCATCTTTTTGAAGCAATCTTTCATGTGAGTACAATCTTTAGCATGTAAACACTGGGACACAGCTGTGGTAAGGATCTGTTAAAGCAATGCAAATATTGGTCTCCGATTCAGTCCCATGATCAGAATCGGGACATCTTTAGTATAAACAGTATATTAGAGAATGCTTGAGTCCAAGATAAAATGTTTGTTCGGGTGCCTTTTTGCACCAAATATAACATCGTGGTAGATAAGAAATTACCTTGAAAATCTTCAGAATTTGGCAGCCTCACTCCACAGATAACATAGTACGACGGATTTTCCTGTGGAATAAAAAAACAAAACTTACTTTCAAGACAATAATCAGATGTTGTAATATTTCAAGTATTAGGAACTTAATTACATTGACTTTAGATAATATCTTTAACAAAGAAGAGGATATGCAACTCCAAATAAGACATTTAAAAATATATATTAACGTCAACTATTTGGTTTGGACTCACCACATCGATCGGGTAAATGTAGGAAAGCTCAGAGAGAAGCTGACGGCATCGGAAGTTGAGCTGGGCGTTGGACTTGAGGAACTGCTCTCTGGGGAGACACCACCAGACACAGGAACCACACAATGAGTAATTAAGTCAGTAATTTAAAAGAGCCCCTTAATGCTGTCAAGACTGTCACTTATTTCATAGCAATGGACCTAAAAACTATGTTTATAGGCAAAATTTCCCCCAAAATAGACAGTGGTGATTTTAAGCTAGATTTCTAAAGAGTTTCAGCACATTATGAAACGCCCATTTTAGCCCCAAAATATGGACGGACTTGCATCAGCCTGCTGACCTCACATACAGAAGACGAGAAACAATTTCATATTGCGTATTATGTTGTGTATTCTTTGTTGCATCTTCATCCCAAATCACAATATTGTGACGCAGAAATTGATAGACGTCGCTGATTATTACTCACTGCAGACTTTATGAGTGCCAACAAACATAATAAAACATCACTTTCTGTGCAATGTCTGCTGTCATTAGGACTGATAGACTCGTGTTATATTCCCGTTTAGATGAAGAATGATTTATAATCCTCGCAAAGAAAAGGGGGGTGAAACCAAGCGTCTTTTGGTGTCATTCTCACGATTTCAAGGGCTAAATTGGCTGTCAAAGTGTACCAACTTTTTGGAATTCGTCCTCGTTCTTCTACTATCCAGGTGAGAGGTACAATTTAGGATCTAGAATAAAGTTTGACGAGCAAGGAAACGAGAAAGCACTTGATTAGTCGCTCATGTGCAGATTGGCATTCAAGCATGCGTGAGCGCTTATAAAACACAATAACTAGTACTTGGTTAATATTCAAGTCATGAAATGTAAATGGAGTATTGTTGCAGCTTTTAAAAAAAACATTTTTATTGGGTTTTATGGCGGAATAGAGGGCCCCCCATTGGCTACGCTGTAAGCAGACTTTAATTCACGTTTATTTACAAGTTTGAATGCATTAAAATTCGTTGTCATGTATTTTATAATGCAAAATTCAAAATAAATGCAGTTCCCCTTTAAGGTATCAATACATTTTTTTTAAAATGCCCATTTTTTTCGGACGGATCATTAAGTTAAAGTCTCACTTTTGTTATTTTCTGAAACTTAGCAGCACTGCTATTTTAAAGATAGCTTTGGTGTTGTTTTTTAATTTTTATTGCTACTATTTTGACTGTCCTTTGTTAACATACAAATTGATGATTTGTATCAACATGTTGCCTTTCCTTGATTTTAAACGGACACAAGTTTAAACCTTGCGGCTAAGTTACATGTTTTAAATTTGAGCAGCACAGTTACAGTATATATATATATATATATATATATATATATATATATAGTAATATTTCTGAATAAAGTAGTCACCTTTGTTAGTTAGCACATGCCTAAAAACATCTATCTGAATTTAAGGCAATAGCTAAATTAGAACCACTAAAGAGTTGTTCACTTCATAATCCTATTAGTCGACTAATCTATCAAAATAGTCACAGCCTTAGTGCTGTGTGTAAAACTTGCATGGCAGCCATTTCAATTTCACAAACCACAATAATAAAATTTGCCCCATAGATCCAAGAAATTGAAATTAGGCAGATGCATGTTTCGCTGATGGTAATTTCCTGTTTTCTGGCCTTCCAGAGGATCGGGTGTACCATCTGTGACTGTCTGCTAGTCTTCAGACAAACGAAACTGCACCCAGAGTTGACACCCGCGGAACACGCATCCCCGCAGGCCAACATAAACACAATACAAATCACTCCTTTAACACAAGATGTAAAAACGCAACTGGAAACAAATAAATGAAAAGTGCCAGATGCCAAAACATCCCCTTACGGAGAAAGAGGTGTGGGTGACGGAGTGCACGGCAAAAATCTCAAGTCACGCAAGCAAGCAACACATTCTTCTGTGCAGCCATAATATTTGCTGAAGGTTAAGATGTTAAAATATGTCTTCTATGCAGAAATCAGGGACAAATTACAGGTTGACACATACCTCTTGGCGGTACATTCCTTATGAAGCATGGTTAAAGATTCTTTCTCCTCCTCCAGACTTTCACGCTGCATGGCAAACACTTCCTCTGAAAGAGACACAAGATATATATATATACATATATATATATATATATATATATATAATTATTTTTTACTTTTTTTAAGGCTTTTATGTTTTTGTGCCTCAAAACAAACAGTTATGAGTCGGTGTTATTGTCGGCACAAATCAATTTCTTTACACTACATATCAGTAAACTAGACTGCATGAATGTTGCAACTTTATAAAAGTCAGACGGATTAAGAACAAAACCGATACAACTTGAGGATGTAGAACATTGGCAAGCACACAATAACTCAGTGTAGCATAATAAACAGAAATAATGTATAATTTAGGGTCTTAACAGAGTCATTTTCAAAAATACATTTGCATTCAGCTTGACATGCATGCAGCAGTACTAATTGTGTAACATTTAAAACAAATACCTACAACGACAACAACGTTGTTGTTTGCTGTTGTTGTTTTTGTCTCTCTGTCTAATCCCCCTCTTGTCCCCACAATTTCCCCCTCTGTCTTCTTTTTTTTTTCTCTTTCTATCCCCTCCTGCTCCGGCCCGGCTGCACTAAATGATAATATAAATACATTTAATAAAGTCAAATACAAATAAGGCAACAAGAGAAGTATCCTACACTTCTCTTTTGTAAAGTAAATCTGAACAGCCGACATGGGCATCTACATCAACTATATGATTTGCCTGAGAAGCTGGACAGGACATAAAAAAAAAAAAATAAATAAATAAAAAAATAAAAAAAAAAATACCTACAACGTTTAATTGTGTCCACAGTGAAATTAATGTAACCTTTGCATTTTCTAAAACATAAATAATTATTAAATATCATTCAAATCAAAAGACAATTACTAATTGTGTGATAATATTTGAGTGGGTTCGGCCACTTTGGAATGGAAAAGTTGGGCGCACGACCCCTGTTCTAAAGTAGACCGATGAAAACGTGGCTGCCGGCCTCTGTCACCACCACCAAACATTCATTCATTTTTCTACACCAGAGTGGGCATCACGGTGAGTGAACAGGGTTTTTATACTCTTTGCCTTAAATTATTTTCCAGGAAGTTATCACGGCATACACTAATGCAATCTGAAACGACGACACACCCACAATAACTATCCTCTGTCTGTCACTTTACAAAGGAACAACGGAGCCTGTGGCCAGGGGAGAGAAAACCTTTCACTGACAGAACAATTCTAAAAATGTCAGATTAATGTTACTATCATGGAGGAGTCGTTCGTTGACTCGACCCTTTTTAGGAACATACATTTAGAAGATGGACGAAATGCGACATCCTCGACAATTTTTAATCCGTTGTCAGGGGAGAAATAGCTGCTGTTATGAAGTCATTTGAGAGCATTCTCTCGTCCCATAGCGTTACTATCGCTAACCTGGAGCTTGATGCTAATGCTAATGATAACTAGCTAACCAAACTTTGTACTAGCATCAACAAGCCAACTGCCACCGTGGATCTCCTCTTTAAAAATGCGATCTGGAGGGCCACTTGAGGTGGAATAATGTCAGAGTGGTGGGCCTTCCTGAGTGCTGTGAGGGCCCCCATACGACTGAGTTCACCGCTCAGTTCTTGCAAGATGTGCAGGGGCTTGGTGACAAGCCCATAATGGACCGTGCCTACCGGACCCTATGCGCTAGGCCTAAGATGGCCAACCTTCTTGGCCGACTTCATTCCGCCCGTGGCTCAAAGGCAAGTCGCCTTTGCTGCGGCTTGGAGAAGGTTACTACATTCATGTCCCGACGTGATGTTTGGACTTCTCTTTCCGGCGATGTTGCGGATCACTTTATCCAACGTCCAGACTCATATTCGATGATTCAACAAAGGCAGCGAACTTTGTGGACAAAAACATTCAAATGGAAGATGCCCCATAATCGATCTAGCAGGCATCATACAATGCCTATTCTTAACACTGAAGAAGCAGTGATATCTGTGAATGCTGAAAAAGGCATTTGACCGAGTGGAGTGGAATTATTTATTTTATGTCCTGGAGAGATTCGTCTTTGGTAACAGTTTTATTTCATGGATTAAACTCCTATATTCATCTCCTGAGGCCTCGGTCAGGACCAATAATATTAAATCAGAATAGTTTTGCAATTACCGTTCCACCAGCAGGGTTTCCCCCTGAGCCCATTACTTTTTGCTCTTGCCAATGAGCCTCTAGCAAAAGCGATTTGCGCCAATCCGCTTATTACGGGCACATGTAGACAAAATGTGCAGGTGAATGTCTCTATGCAGATGGCCTCCTTCTGTATGTCTCAAACATCTGTCTTTGTCCCGGATGCCTTAAGTACTATCCAAGATTTTCGACATGTGTCTGGTTACAAATTGAACTTGGGTAAAAGTGAAATATAACCTATAAATACTGTTGCTAAAAATATCCTCTGCACAACGTTCCCTTTAAAATTGCCTTGCAAAGTTTCACATAATTGGTGGTCCAGGTCACACATACGCTTGTGGAGCCTTATAAAACCATTTTTGTTCCACTGTTGTCCAGAATCCAGCAAGATGTTGATTGCTGGTCCTTACTTAATTTATGTACAGTGGCCCATGTCAACTCTGTTAAAATGAATATACTTCTGCGATTATTTGTTCCAGTGTATCCCACTTTTTCTCCTTCAGCCCTACTTTCATAAATTAGATTTAGACTTCATTTGAAATAAAAAGACAAATTGTCAGGACTTCATTTGGAATAAAAAGACAAATTGTCGGGAGAATTAGCACCACAAAACAACATTAGAATTCCTAAATATTGGCTGTAATATGAAGCATTTGATCCCCCTTCGTAATGGCTGATTAAAGGGGCTAACTCAACTAAAACAGTGTCTTTTAGGGCTCTGGTTCACTCTCCCATTCACTCTTCTACTTCTGCTTTTAAGAAAAATCCAATCGTAAAAACCTCATCCAGAATTTGGGTTCAGTTCGAGCGCTATTTTGGTTTACAGACTATTTCTAGTCTTGCACCCATCACTGCTAATCATGCTTTCCAAGAACAACATTAAATATGTGTACATTGACAACACTTTTGTCTCTTTCTAGCAACTTTGTAATAATTTTCCACTCTCTAATCAACACTTTTTTTGATATCTATAGATCCACAGCTTTGTTTGTAATACATTTCCCAAACTTACCGACTGACACAATTTTAGCTGCTTTTTTGACACCATTTCTGACTTTAAAAGGATCAATTACACATATTTACAATAATGTATTTCATTTACGCCCTGAGTCTCTGTATTCAATTAAGTAACTATGGGAGGGTGACTTAGGAGTGACCCTATCCGAGGAGAGCTGCACAGAGATTTTAAGAAAAGTTCATACGTTTTTTTATTTGTGCAAGACACAGCCTTATTTAATGCAAGCTAATACATTGTACTTATTATACCAAGGTCGGCTGGCTTTGATGTATGACAGAATATCGTTATGTGATTGGAGTCAACAGTGTACAGCTAACTTAATACATATGTTTTGGCTTTGTCCATCCCTGTGCAGTTATTGGACAGAAATGTTTAATACTTTGTCTTTGGTAATTGGCGAAAAGATTGAATCGAATATTCTTAGCAGACTATTTGCGGTAGGCCCTCTGACATCTTCTCTTAGCAAATCCAAAAATAACTTGGTAGCATTCACTACTTTGTTGGCTCAAATATTCATCAAAGATGTGTTAAATTTGGCAATAAAGTTAAAAAGAGTGTCAGACTCTGTCAGGATGCTCCATTTTTTTCGACTTTAAGCACTTGTCGCAGGTGGCTGAGTCTGGACCAATAGTTATGTTTTTTCTGTCTGATAACTACCGATTTTGCCGGCCCTGTACAAAACTGAGTTTCAGTACTAATCAGTAGTTGTGTGTGTGTGTGTGTGTGTGTCATGAGCTTTTTAAGTATTGTTTTGGTTTACTGACAGCTACTACAAACAACACAGAGATCTGGCAGGCTGTACCACTTACAGTATGTCACTCATGCTTTCATGTAATTCCCAGCACTTCACTATCGCATTAATCTATCACTCCATCTTATCACCCCCTTACTGGTACTGACAGATAAAACACAGCAGCACGCATGCAGTTTTATTCGTTATTCTTCTAAAATGTTGATCATGCACATTAAGTAACATTTGTATTAAAAGTAAGCAGCTAAAATTATATATGAAATTAATCCAATCCACTTCATTTCTGTAGCACATTTTACAAACAAATACTTTACAGTTATATAATGGCAAAAGGCTGTGCTTTCTGCTGTGGAAATGATCACTGTGACAAAAAAATAAATCCGGAAGCTCACTAAATCTTACTTAGACAACTTCAGGTCCTGAGGTAAATGGCAGGGATTCACAGAATTACAAGATTCCAGGACACAATGAACAAGCAGACTGCAGGTTTGGACAGAGTGGTTTGAACTTTGCAACTTCTGTTAGTCCATGGACCATGTCAAAGTCACTGTTATTTCCACACCAAAAACTATAAACAATGGAACCTCAGCTATCAAGTTTTTCAGTAAACGAGCTGCGTCACGGCCAATTGTTATGCTTTAGGTTGTGAGCAAAAATCCAGGTTGCAAGCGTCGTAGTGTATGTGATAGTGAACCCCAACCAAAACAACCAGTCTTAATTGCTAGCATTAGCTAATAGATAGAGATCGGCATAATTTTTTTTTTTCCAAACCTGAGAAGGGAGAAATTGAGAGTGAAGGACAGTGCTGAGAAGAATTACCGTAAATTACGGTCTATATGCCACTAATTGTTTCATACTTCAGCCCTCACCATGTAAAACGGTGCAGCTAATTTATGGATTTTTCTTTGCTGACGGTATTTATGCAAATATATATATATATTTAAAAACAAGCAAATACACTGAAAAGGTGTGTTATTGTTTGTGCTACGGTGCCATCTTTTGTACGAGTTTGGTCACTGCAGGTGGTGCAGGGCCCTTCCATTTATTGCTTTCACCCATTCTGCTGGATCTGAGCGCTCGGTGCCTTTGACAAAGTTGACCATACTGTTTTAATACAGAGGCTACAAAACTGGGTGGGAATATCCGGTTCTGCTCTCAACTGGTTCAAGTTCAATCTCAATCACAGGATACTTTGTTGAAATTGGTCACAGTGTCTCTGACCAAATGGCTATGACCTGTGGGGTTACTCAGGGCTCGATTTTGGGACCCCTGTTGTTCAACTTGTACATGCTGCTACGAGGTCAGCTAATACGCAGCTTCAATGTGTCCCACCACAATTACGCAGATGGCACTTAAATCTATGTGTCAGTGACGGCAGGTGAACGTCAGCTTGTTTATTTAACTTGTCACTGCATCGAACAGATCAGTGTGTGGATGCAAAACAATTTTCTACAGCTATACTCAGACAAAAAATAAATCATTGTCTGTTGCCCAGAGAAGCAAAAAGAAACTATTATTAGTCACCTTCTCCCTGAAACCTATTAATCAGGTCAGAAATCTAGGGGCAATAATGGACTCAGTGTTGACCTTTAAACTGTCACATTAAGTCAATAACATCAGCAGCTTTTTACCACCTGAAAAACACTGCCAAAACCAGAGAAATGTCTAAATCAGACTTAGAACGACTAATTTATGTCCTTGTCTACAACAGGTTAGACTACTGTAATGGCCTTCTCACTGGGCTCTCTAATCAAGATGTAAAGCAGCTGCAGTACACCCAAAATGCAGCTGCTCAAGCCCTGACTAGAATCAGGACATACGACCATATAAGTACAGTGCTCAGGTCACAGCACTCGCTTCCTGTTGCTCAGAAAATTACTTCAAAACTGCTCTGCTTGTGTACAAGTCTCTTCACGGTCGTGTGCCAGACTGAAAACACTTCTATTTAATTGTGCATATGACAACTGAAATAATTCTATCTACAGTATTTGATGAATTTTTATTTTTATTATATTTTTTTATGATTTTATTGTATGATTTTATTTTGAAATATGACTTTATATTTTTATTTTTTACTTCTTTTAGATTTTTGTAAAGCACTTTGAATTGCCTTGTGTACAAATTGTGCTCTATAAATAAAAATGCCTTGTTTTGCCTCGAAGTGCCGTTCTCTCTTCTAGCCAGCCATAGCGTTGTACTCGTAGGATTCTTCATCGCTCCAAGCAGCGTTTGAAAGTTTTACAATACAATTAAACTATTGATACTGATTGAACTATTGATACTTACTAAACCATCTCGTTTGATGTCTGCAGGAGTGTTTTCTTGCATATTTGTACATGCTATCGCAACGTAATCAAGCCAGCATTGTTAGCATTAGCTAATGTGCTAACACATTTACAAGAGTCTGTGTTAGTATTATCAACTTACACTGGCATTCTTTTTGCATTATTTCATTTTCACAAATTCCTCAGTAAATTCACCAAAAAGGTCACTGTGGAGTTATTGAGTGTTTAGCTGATTGGAGAGCAAGCTTCCGCAGCTAGTGGGTCCATGATAATGTCTGTTTTGTTTGATCAGCTGTTTTACTGCCATGTTACAGAAACAGTTTGGAAACAATTAAGGTATGTAAATAAACATTTACAGAATATTCCTCTGTCAATACCTCATTTTACAACGTATATATCTGCGGCTTATAGTCTGTTTTTGTTTCTAATATTGAGTGGGTCCAGCTTATATAACTGGAATATATGGTGAATTATATTTATTTAATTAAAGAAAGAAATCATCAAAAAGCTAATTTAGCAAAGCAGTTGGAGCATAGCACTGCTAATCTGCACCATACTGATGCAGAATACTGTCGGTCAATAGTGTCAGCCAAGAATGTTAAAATAATATTCAAAAAGGTGGACATGTATCTATGAAAATATGACAAAGATTCAGACAGTGTGTTTTACGGAGAAGCAGCTGTAAGGAGATACCCTAGAAGTCCACTCCCCAAGGTAAATGTTGCACATTATTATTACATTATTTCATATAACTGCTGTAGTTGTTATGTTATATTACATTATATTGTTTTTCATAGAATATTTATTATCTAAAAGTTTTTCAAAAGCATGTTACATGGTAAGATTTGCTGATATACGACAGGTCTGAAAACGTATTTTTAAAAATTGATTCTTGAATATTTTTAATCAATTCAGAATCGTAATAAAAATTAATTAAATATTTATTTACGGCACCCTTACTAGTAACTTTTTTCTACAGTACTTGGTTGTACTTCATTTGACTGTCATTAACTACTATTAATGATATATTTGTGCCTGAAAAGAATAACAGTACATCACAAGAGGCTTGTATCGCCTTACGTTTTATGACGCAGTACAAGTCTGTGTCGATTTAGCCAAATTGAAAAGTAATTGAAAAACAGTGGGCATAATAAAAACTGGAATGTTTTTTTTTTTTTAGCACAAACATGTTTAAAAGACCCATATTAACTCAGAAAAATGTAAAGCCTTAAGACTATATTGAGTAAAAAACAACTATAAAAAAATGGATGGTTGGTTTCCAACAAACTCCACCAATCGCAACTCTTTGACGCAATGTTTGAAGAAGAACAATGACACGAACACAAACGGCATCCGAATGAGTTTAAGACTCAAAGCCCTACCCTCTGTCAAGATGACAGCCTGTTGGAAGAGGCAAATGTGTCCTGCTGAGCTGCTGGGAGAAGAACCCAAATGTCTTTTAGCTTTCATATAAGGCCGCATGTGAAGTAATAATACCACAGCATACCAATGCTTGAAAAAACTCACAATGGACATTTATTGGCCAGGAAGTCTGACTGTGAGCGTGCTTCAGAAAAACTCCTGTTACCAGATATAATAAACGCCATTCAGTGATGTTATTTATGTTGTCTTCTAAAGCAAAAGAAGGTAAATTGGACCAGAGAAGTATGACACCAACAAAGGAGGCGGGGAAAAGCCTGTGTTTATTATTTCCTGTGAAAAGGAAAAAAGTTATTCTCTCACTTATCAGCCTTATGGTATGACGTGTGTGCAATGTATACAATGGACTGCATTATTTTACAGAAGTAAAGCGCTAACTTTAAAGTGTATTAGCAGGCAATGAGTGAGCTGTTAAAGCCGTCAATAAACTGTTGAAGTATTTCACTGTTTATTATGCCAATCGCTTCCAGCGTCAATGGGATCACATTCATCAGGCATTAGCAAGTTCACTGCAATATTCTTATTTATTTATTTCACTAGAAACATGGCTACCAAACGCTCAGCTCATCTTCATGGCAGGTGTTTGCATATGTCTCAAACCTTGACTGGGTGGTTTTAGTCCATTTGTTTAGGGAGAGGCCCGCTTTTTGGGAGAAACAATTATTTGCTAATGGACCCAACAGCTATGTGAGAAATGTGACCAAGGAATAAAGATTGATAACACACTCTGGATGTTCTCTAGGGCAAGGGGGATTCACCTAAATTGTTTTGGGGCCACATTTCCAGAAAACTAAGGATCAAGGGCTGTAATTCTCCCTTCACTTCTACGTCTTATTTTGTATATTCCGGTGAACTTTAAAGTGGTTAAAGTGGATAATTTAATTTTGTAAATTTTTTGTCAGCGTTACAGGAGCGCTGGGTTGTTTTTAAGGACCTTCTGCAAAAAAAACCTATCCAAAGATCATCTCTATGACAACCCCCTAGTGTTTTAACAATCTGTTACAAAAATTTGAGTCTCTCACACGTTTTTTTAACTGAACTCGCAGGCCACCAGTTGAATAGCACAAATGATGAAAAAGAGGATCTAAAATAGAACCTTGAGGAACACCACTGGTATAATTAAAGAAGTTGGACAAATGACTGATTGCATCTGTAGTAAACAAGCTACAGCAAAACCTAAGTTACATAAATCACATTACGAAAAATAACTGCCAAAAACGACAGGACTTAAAGGGTTGTCTTGAGGAACGCCTTAGTGATGTAAATCATAAGTTTGGACCCCAGTGTTCTGTTTTGCTAGCAATTAAAATGTCAATGCAAGGATCTGTCAATCTGCTTACAGTTGTCCAAGTTCCTCTATACAACAGGAGCATGCTTGTGTTTTTAGGAATTTGCAAAAATGTTTGTCTCCCAAGTTTTCAACTGAACTCGGGGGCCATTACCAAGGGTTATTTCGCCTTAAAACGTTCCCTCACCACCTCGCGGTTCCCTTTCACCTACCGTGAGTGGGGTCCACACCCACGATATTCGAGGGAACACTGTAATTATATCACACACAGACACACAATCTGACTGATTTTGTGCCAAATTATAGTTTGTTTTTTTAATTGCTCAAAAAATACAATGTTTTGAGGCTTATTAATTTAATTAGCATTGCATCAGCATGGGAATGTATACATTTGTCATTAATGTTTTAAGTGTAATTTGTAACTATGATATGCTGTAGTGAGTGGTCACTTAAAGAAATGTGAAAAAAAAAAGGTCAAGCGCTCCTTTTCTTCTACGTGCCGTGCTGTAAACCGGTCATAAACATCACCTTAGCACATATAGACGTCTTCACTGCTTCGAAATGACAACATTTTGGTTCAACACATCAAAGCTTATCAAGCCGCTTGATGAGCCAGCATTGCTGCATTTCATCATGGACAACCAGCCCTTCACCATCGATGAAAATAGAGCCTTTTGTCAGGACTAATGTACAGGTACTTTGTCAAATGAACTTTTGTTTGAGTTTTTTCTTACCTCCAGGTGTGCACTAACAACATGTAAAAAATTTATGACATAAAAATAACAAAAACTAAAACATTACATAAATATATAATATAAATTATTATTTTTTTAAATTAAGTATATATTCATATATTTTATATTTGTAATTAAAATAATATAATTTATACTAGAAAAAAAAAAGTATAAATAAAGATGGGTTTTAAGAAACAAGAAGTTATATGTATTGGCATGAACAAAATTATATTGTGCATTCCTCAATTAAAAGTTGTCATGATTATCTGAAATGTCATTTTGGGGAAAATAAAATTGCGTATTAACAGTCTAAATAAAACATAGGACAATAAATGTTTGGGTTAGTGAGAATATATGTGAGTGAATAAATGAAAGCACAGGATGTTTTGGCTTCTGAGTCATTAGTACTACAATAAGCATAACCAAACAAGCAATTACACTTGGCACACCCCCTCCAACCACAAGGAGATGTTTTTTTTCCCCCTCTGTTTCTTAATAACCACCTGTTCAGTCAGGATAAGCCATGACTTAGATGCAGAGAGCATGAAGCCCTTTCGGCTGCTAACAAAGTGTTGACGGCTAAAGATACAGAGAATTAACGAGCATTTTTGGGTGATTTTGGCACAAAAGCTCTGTTTAGAACTGATGTTTTTGTATATCTTTGTTGTCTTCATCAAACCTTCTTAGAGTTATCATTATAGACATTATGCTTAATTTGACCAAAATGTTGTTTTATTTCTTCTTAAAAAACACACAAAAAAAACTTGATTTAAAGAGCTGACATCTTAGCTGTAGAAGCAGGGTATGGTATGGTATGTAGGATGGGTACCGAATTCATTACTTGTATAGGACCAGGTAACCATTCACGTAAACTCAAACAGCACCATATTTCAATATCAAATTTTGGCCATGAAAACTAAAACTATATTACAATCAGTATGTAACATATGTATGTAATAAATACAATACAAAACACTTTGTAGGACTCAACAAAACACAAAATTGGCACATTCAACTTAATGGCAAGGACTACTTCCGGACTACAGCAACACACCTAGACTGAAATAAATGCATACTTGCAAACAAGACTCAGGTGTATAAAAAAAACAGGATAGCACATATTTTATCAACTGACTGTTGACACTAGGGATAGGGATTAGACTAGGGATGCAAGATGTGTATTTTTCTATAGAGATACAGATTTCTGCTTCTCATGACTGATATCAATAACTTATTTATATCTATTTTTTGTTGTTGTTTTATTCAATTTAGTTTTAGTTTATCCAAGCCTCTCCTTGCGGCTGGCTTCAGAGAAGCTTCTTTAGCAACAGGCGTCTTTGTAGGCTTTCAAAACACTGTCGTAGCAATGCTGTCTTTTCAGGTGACTGATAAGGTTTTATGTGTTGCTCTGAGATGTTATTTTTGTTCCATGAAGAATGTTTGCAGAACATTTTTGTGCGAATAGCACACAAAAAATTTATTCCTCTGAAACCGTGACGAGGTCCCACATGATCAACTCCATGAGCTGAAGGGAAAGTTCACGACAGCAGAGAATGAGAAAATGAGCGCTTGATTTGCTCATCCTAAACCACCTACAGCACAGTTCAGGTAAGCACGCCTCATTGGAGCTTTTCTTTTCATTTTTCTAATCTATTATTAAAAGTATTTTTTAATGTTATCGAATTATCAGTATGACATCATTCCTCATGTCTGTACAACATTTATTGTGCACCCCTACGTACCACATAGTTTTTTTCTTAGAAAAGTGAATTATTTTCTTCTTTTTATTCTGTATTAACATCAAATAGAGCACGATAGTTTAAAGTTAAAAATATCCATCAGTGCCTCACTAGTCACCAGTCATAAACCCGTCACTAATGCACCCACATATTCTGAATATCACTAAAGATGGGGTGTAAAAAGAAAATGCGTACAGAAAGTAAAGCTTACCTTTCTTCTGAAGCAGCGCTCTGTCTTTCTGCCGCAATCCTATCTCTCTGCCAAGAGCCTTCCTCTGCCGCTGCAGCTCACTCCGAAGAACGGCTAAACGTAGCTGCATAAACTCCCGCTCCTTCTTCTGTTCCAAGCGAACGAAAAGAAGTAAAAAGAGAAGAAGTAGCATAAGGAAATGTAGGGCATGTGGTCACAGCAATCTGTGTTTACTGACATACGTGTTTTTTTATACGCCATACATTCATTTACTATACTGCCTAACGTGTTTAAGGTTATGTCATATAATGAGGGGCTGGGTGTCAAAGAACATATCCTCAAGGAATCGTTGTACGGTAAATGATAATGACTTGCAGTATTATCAAAATAGAAGTGTATTTGATATTCATAGCACCAGTTTAAAACACGTTAGAACATTGTGTATAATGATCAGATGTAGTGAATTAGTGAAGTGAATAATAGCACCTGGAGACAGGTTGATTGGCAACACTAAATTGGCCCTAGTGTGTGAATGTGAGTGTGAATGTTGTCTGTCTATCTGTGTTGGCCCTGCGATGAGATGGCGACTTGTCCAGAGTGTACACAGCCTTCCACCCGAGTGCAGGTAGGAAAGGCTCCAGCCCTTCCGCGACCCCAAGAGGGACAAGCGGTAGAAAATGGATGGATGGATGGATGGAATAATATTTATATAGCGCATTTTTCTGTAGAGATTTTATGTGCATTATTTACATCTTTAGGCTATATTTAAAACCAATTTGCGTGGCACTGGGAGCATGTGGGCAAAGTGTCTTGCTCAAGGATGGCGGAAGAGGGAACCGAACCTGGAACCCTGAAGTTACGAACCGAGCTTAGCTACCCCAAGCACTATCAGATGTACTGTGGAGAAAAAATTACGAAAGATTTACACCAAAGCATATTGAATACATATTATCTAGACCAGGGGTCCTTAACCTTTTTGACCTCGAGGCCCAACTTTACCACTACAGGGGGGCGCCTTTGCCTACTTAGTGAATATGAACACTGAATAAGTAATCTTATTCTTGATTTTAAACTTATTCAATACTCATATCTAACCTACTTACAGGTTAACAGGATAAACCTTTTAAAATGATATAAAACCATGTGTTGAAGATTATTAAGGCTTAGGTGAGGTTGGTAAAAATAAATACTAATTCAATTTACAGCAAAAGAAAGGACTCGTAAAAACAAATACATTTACATACAATACATTTTAACTAAACAAACAATAAATAATAATGATATACTTGTTTCTTAAATAAACTGTCAATAAAACTTAAAAATACAGCTTCACCACTTTAGTCATAATTTTTGCACTTAAACTTCTCTATGACTTCTGCTCCAAACTTCTTCTGTTTGTTTGAGATTGTTATTACTGCCACACATGGTGGAAAAGTGTATACCAACTGAGTACCAGTGTGGCCCATACGGACCAGCGCTGAGAAACAGATATTTATTGTCAGCAATCTAGGGGGTGCCCACAGCCCTATGGTTAAGAAACACTGATCTGGACCACAACAAAGTGCTTTAAATATAAATTAGAATGATCATAAGTCCCATATAAACAAAAAAGTAGTTTGGGTAATTTTTAGGGCTGTAAATCTTTGGGTGTCCCACGATTCGATTCAATATTGATTCTTGGGGTCACGATTCGATTCAAAATCATTTTTGTTTTTTTTCTCAATTCAACACGATTCTCGATTCAAAAACGATTTTTTTCCCGATTCAAAACGATTCTCTATTCATTCAATACATAGGATTTCAGCAGGATCCACCCCATTCTGCTGACATGCAAGCAGAGTAGTAGATTTTTGTAAAAAGCTTTTATAATTGTAAAGGACAATGTTTTAGCAACTGATTGCAATTATGTAAATTTGTTTTAACTATTAAATGAACCAAAAATATGACTTATTTTATCTTTGTGAAAATATTGGACACAGTGTGTTGTCAAGCTTATGAGATGCGATGCAAGTGTAAGCCACTGTGACACTATTGTTCTTTTTTTTATTTTTATAAATGTCTAATGATAATGTCAATGAGGGATTTTTAATCACTGCTATGTTGAAATTGTAACTAATATTGATACTGTTGTTGATAATATTAATTTTTGTTTCACTACTTTTGGTTTGTTCTGTGTCGTGTTTGTGTCTCCTCTCAAATGCTCTGTTTATTGCAGTTCTGAGTGTTGCTGGGTCGGGTTTGGTTTTGGAATTGGATTGCATTGTTATGGTATTGCTGTGTATTGTTTTGTTGGATTGATTCATTTAGAAAAAAAATAAAAAAAAATAAAAAAATATAATTTTTAAAAATGAGAATCGATTCTGAATCACACAACATGAGAATTGCGATTCAAATTCGAATCGATTTTTTCCCACAGCCCTAGTAATTTTCCAATAAACAGTAAGAGTGTGAATGAATATGTTTTCAGTAAAGTTTCGTATTCTTATTGCTGTATTAAAGTACCAAGAGAATGGAAAAACAAGTTGCCTCTATATTGAAGCTCACATCATCTATATCTGGATTTATAACACCAAAAGACAAACAATTTGCAAGTAAATAGATATGATCAAAATAGTATAAATCTCACAGAAATTCCTGAGCCATTTTAAGATATAGTGAGAAAGCCAGCCACATGATCCGTGACGTAGAGGTGGGAATAACAGATCCCTTTCCCATCAACAACTATGTTAATCATACAGACTTTGTGAGAAACAACAATTATTTGGGGAAAAAATACGATCCTGAACCTTATACTTTTTTTAACCTGAATGTAAGGAGGATGAGCTACAAGTTTTAGAAGCTGTGTGCTAAAAAGATCCAGCTTAAGTGAAACGCATCATGTAGCACTATTGTTAAGTGTTAAACAAGAAATACAAACTACAAACATAATAAAACAATCGCCTACTGCACAATGTCTGCTCTCACTGCGATGACGACTGATAGGGTGTTCATATATTCCTGTTTGGATAAGGAATTATTCATAATCAACACAAAGGGTTAAAAGGAAAATTTGCTGCTTGCAGACACTTCGTGTCTTTGTCTCCATCTACGGGTATAAATTGATTGTCGCAAATGAAAAACTTTTAGATTTACGCCTAAATCCTCCTAATATCCAGATGAGAGGCATGATTTCTAATCTAGAATAACTTCAATGAGCCAAGACGCGAAGCAGCAGCAGCAATGGAAGAACATCGGCCTTCTCAATGCTGCAGCATCAGCTAGTTACCGCTCTGTTATCAATGCGTCGCTAAAAATAGTTTGTTTGTGTTAGCACTTATAATAACAATATCGCTAATATTTGGTTATTATTCAGGTCACGTTATGTAAATAGAGTATTGTTTGCGGGATTTGAATGGTTATTTAGAGGGCTTTGTGGGCGGAATAGAAAGCTCTTATTGACTCCATTGTTAGCGGACTTTTTATTTATTATTTAAACATATATGTCCGTGTCTTACATGGGGATTTTTAATGATAGGCAGCACATCTCTTTCTAATGTTTGCATATTTCCAGTATGACTGATCTGCTGATATGGCATACTTGCCAACACTCCCGAATTTTCCTGGAGACTCCCAAAATTCAGTGCCTCTCCCGAAAATCTCCCGGGACAACCATTCTCTCCAATTTCTCCCGATTTCCAGCCGGAATTAAGGCACGCCCCCACCAGGTCCGTGCGGACCTGAGTGAGAACAGCCTGTCGTCACGTCTGATTTTCCTTCATATAAACAGAGTGCTGGCCCAGTCACGTTATAACATCTACGGCTTTTCAAGAAGGAGATGAAGCAGAAGAACGAAGAAGAGACAGTCATGGCGATGACGAGTGACAGAGAATAGAACGAGGATGGACAATACAACCCTAAACTCACTCCTTTCCTGCAAATTAAATTTCACAGATGCTGCCCATACCTATGCTCCTTCAAGGGCTGTGCTACTGGCTGCAAAGCATTGCACTTTCTAATACAATAATGAGTAGAGGAGTGTTATGTGTGTGTATATGTGTAAATAAATGAACACTGAAATTCAAGTATTTCTTTTATATATATATATATATATATATATATATATATATATATATATATATATATATATACCGTATTTTTCGGCGTATAAGTCGCACCTGCCGAAAATGCATAATAAAGAAGGAAAACAACATTATGCAACTTTCATAAACTATGAAAAAAACTGCGACTTATAGTCCGAAAAATACGGTATATATATACACATATATAATAAAATACATTATATATATATATATATATATATATATATATATATATATATATAGCTAGAATTCACTGAAAGTCAAGTATTTATTTTATTTATTTTATTTATATATATATATATATATATATATATATATATATATATATATATATATATATATATATATATATATATATATATATACACGTGTATATATTTATATATAAGAAATACTTGAATTTCAGTGAATTCTAGCTATAAATATACTCCTCCCCCCCGGCCCCGCCCACCCACCTCAAACGCCCCCCCAAATCTCCCGAATTCGGAGGTCTCAAGGTTGGCAAGTATGTGATATGGTCAAAATGCAGAGGCGTTCCCATCCTGACGTCATCCCACTCCGAATCTACGAAAATTGCAGAAGACATTTAGAGCTGAATATTCAAAATGGCCGTCTGAAATTGAGGCATTTTGTGATGTTTAGACGGTATTTTTGCATACTTTGCAGATTGGAAATACAATTGGATATGGTTTAATGGATATAATGAAATACAATTAAACATATAAAGTCAACTTGTTTTTCCATTCTACTGGTACTAGCTTCAGCTCGCTGCCCCTTTCACCATCTTTATTGAACAATGGTGGCACACTGCTTTCGTCTTATCCACTTTCCTTTGTTTACATATTTCACCGGGAAGGCCAAGTGTTCCTACACAAGAGACTAACTGTGGAAGATACACCAATATTAGACTTAGACTTCCTTTTATTGTCATTCAAATTTGAACTTTACAGTACAGATAAGAACAACATTTTGTTGCATTAGCTCATTGTAGTGCAGGATATAAATAAATAGATTACTGTACAGATAAATATATTGCACTTATTGCATATGCATCCACGTTTATGGATGTATGTTATATTGTCTTTATATTCGAGCGGGTTAATCCGTGTTTGGGGGGAATTGATGGGATTATTTTGATGCGTCCAAGAGTTTTATGGCCTGAGGGAAGAAGTTGTTACAGAACCTCCGAATCTGGAGGTTCTGCTACATTAAAACATACTTTTGTCATATAATGATAAGTCAACAAGAAAATCAACTCCTGTCATTTTGAACTTGCTACAAAGGATAAACATATTTTGTCAGGGCTTATTTATTTCCACTTATTTTTCCTGATTATACTTTAATTCTCAGTACTGTTTGGGTATGTGCCATCTCTCCTTTGCTTTGTCTAGTATGATGGTGAACCTTGGTGTTACAATGCTGTCTGTCGTAGGAATGAAACTAGGACACAGAGCGAGAACTTCATGTATGGATCCAATATATAATATGTAATGGTTGATAAAATACTGTTCTCCATGTTGAACACATCTGGCTTGGACACAAATGTAACCCACCAGAGAGACAGTAACCCAGCAGTCTGGCTGGTGTTCCTACTGAACATCAAACAGTAATAAGTCAGCTGAGTAAACACACAGCAGGCGTGGGGGAAGCATGTTGTAACCCAGGAGATGAATGGCAGCGTGGGTGACAGGGTAAAGGGTAACGCGCTGAGGTTGGTGGCCCTCGCTCTGCGCCACTTTGATCTAAGACTCTCTCAGAAGTGATGCTCGTACTTGCACTCATACAAAAGGCCAAGAGGGGGAAAGCCAAAGAAGAGCTGCACAATGCTCCACTAACTCCAAGCTGGTGGGCTTTTACAGAAAGGTAGAAAACAAGGATTATGTGATTTATTAGCTGATGTGAGTGCTGAAAAGGGGCTTTAAGGAATGTTTCAGTAAGCAGGAAATATTAGAGACAAGATTTTGAAAGGAATCTTTGTGCCTAAAGAATGAAGCCTCCATGATGTGGTGCAGCTCAGCAGAACTATTGTGTCCAGCTGCTTTAATAAGCGTATAAAGTTCCTTATTAAAAGCCAGCGGAAAGTGTGGTGGAAAGCAACAGCTTGAATTTACAGACAAAGCCTTTAGACTTTGTCTACACAAATGACGATTTCTGATAAAATGCGTATCTTACAATGTGCTGTCACAATTCTTTCACATGTAAACATCGATTTAAAAAAAAAAACTTTTGGAAAACTTATACCAGGGTGAAGATTGTCGGAATCAGATGCTTGTTTAAAATCTGCAACATTATCTAATGTATTTGAAGTATGGCTAGTAAATCTCACGATCACGATATCTCGACATGGTGACACTGTGTTATCGATACAAAGTGTACCTTTGATTATAGCGGGGATAACATCCCAGTTAATGTTTTCTCATCACTATGTGTCAGCATTAATTAATAATTGTAGGTAATAAATTTACACATTTGGCAAATTGAGGCTAAAACACATTTTTAGCTGTGCATTAGACAACTGAAAGAATACTTTTTTAAGTTCAATCCAATTAATTCACAATTATTTTTTTAATTAGTTTATATTTACATCCACCAGAAGGTTAATTAATTGTTGCCGGAGGCCGGTCAATCAGCAAAATAACTTCAAGATTTTCACAAAACTTTCATGAAATGTCTGAACTGGGATATGGAACAAGTGATTAAATTTTTGGGCTGATTCAAATGTGTTAGTTGGGAAGACAGTGGAGACCTATATACATTTGTATGTTCATTTGTCCACCAACTAACATATTTTGGCAGGTCAGGTAAAAGAATGTTTCTCTGAAAGGAAAGACAACCCGGAGGATGGAAACACCTTGAGGCACTCAGACCAGCAGCAGAAAAGGGATGCTTATGAAGTCTTTGTTTACAATAAACACAGGGCCAAATCAGGGATCAGAGCTCAGTTTTCACAGGTGTGTGGATGCCAATTCCAAAAATGTTAGATATGCCTTTTCACGTTCGCTTTGTAGATACAACATGAGGGGAAACAAACAATGGGATCAGTTTGACAGACAGAATATTTCTACTACCCTACCTCTCAGTTGAGCCATCAAGGCTCAAGAAACAATAGAAAACCATAACTGGTTATAACGTGTGAACTTACATTTCCCTTTAGGGTGATTCTAGCTCTTTAATCCTGTTGAGCTTTTACACAC
The DNA here is from genome assembly GCF_033978685.3 of Nerophis lumbriciformis. Lineage (NCBI taxonomy): Eukaryota > Metazoa > Chordata > Actinopteri > Syngnathiformes > Syngnathidae > Nerophis > Nerophis lumbriciformis. Next base: position 39,654,558 of record NC_084556.2, read on the forward strand.
AAGTCAGTGAATGCGTCTTAGTAAAAAAAAAAGCCATTGAGCACACTATTGATGATCACAGCAATTACTGGCCTCATGTGTATGTATGTGTATATACAGTGAGGTCCACAAGTATTTGCACACCCTGCAATTTTGCAAGTTCTCCCACTTAAAAATTAGGGAAAGGTCTGAAATGTTCATCATAGATGTATTTCCACTGTCAGAGACATAATCTAAAAAGAAAAATCCGGAAATCACATTGTATGATTTTTTTATGATTTATTTGTATGTTACTGGGGTTCATAAGTATTTGCACACATGAGAACATCAGTGTTAATATTTAGTGCAGAATGCAATTACAGAAGTCAAAGGTTTGCACACACGGCAACAGGGACACACAAATCTTCTCTAGATCTGTCAGGTTTCGGGGCTGTCGCCAAGCAACACGAAGATTTTCTATTGGATTTAGGTCTGGAGACTGGCTAGGCCACTCCAGAACCTTGATATGCTTCGTATGGAGCCCCTCCTTGTTTATCCTGGTTGTGTGCTTCGGGTCATTGTAATGTTGGAAGACCCAGCCACGACCCATCTTCAATGCTCTGACTCAGGGAAGGAGGTTTTTGGCCAAAATCTCTCAATACATGGCCCCGTTCATCCTCTCCTTAATACAATGCAGTCCTTCTATCCCCTTTGCTGAAAAGCACCCCCAAAGCATGATGTTTCCCCCCCCCATGCTTCACTGTAGGGATGGTGATACTCATCCTTCTGTTTCATCCAAACTCGACGAGTGAAGTTTATACTAATATATATATATATATATATATATATACGCACACACACACACACACACACACACACACACACACACACACACACACACACACACACACACACACACACACACACACACACACACACATATATATATACACAGTCGTGGTCAAAAGTTTACATAGACTTGTAAAGAACATAATGTCATGGCGGTCTTGAGTTTCCAATAATTTCTACAACTCTTATTTTTTCGTGATAGAGAGATTGGAGCACATACTTGTTGGTCACAAAAAACATTCATGAAGTTTGGTTCTTTTATGAATTTATTATGAATCTACTGAAAATGTGACCAAATCTGCTGGGTCAAAAGTATAGATACAGCAATGTTAATATTTGGTTACATGTCCCTTGGCAAGTTTCACTGCAATAAGGCGCTGTTAGTAGCCATCCACAAGCTTCTGGTTGAATTTTTGACCACTCCTCTTGATAAAATTGGTGCAGTTCAGTTAAATTTGTTGGTTTTCTGACATGGACTTGTTTATTCAGCATTGTGCACACGTCCACAATGGGGTTTAAGTCAGGACTTTGGGAAGGCCATTCTAAAACCTTAATTCTAGCCTGATTTAGCCATTTCTTTACCACTTTTGACGCGTGTTTGGGGTCATTGTCCTGTTGGAACACCCAACTGCGCCCAAGACCCAACCTCCGCTGATGATTTTAGGTTGTCCTGAAGAATTTGGAGGTATTCCTCATTTTTCATTGTCCCATTTACTCTCTGTAAAGCACCAGTTCCATTGGCAGCAAAACAGGCCCAGAGCATAATACTACCACCACCATGCTTGACGGTAGGTATGGTGTTCCTGGGATTAAAGGCCTTACCTTTTCTCCTCCAAACATATTGCTGGGTATTGTGGCCAAACTGCTCAATTTTTGTTTCATCTGACCACAGAATTTCCCCCAGAAGGTCTTATCTTAGTCCATGTTATCAGCAGCAAACGTTAGACGAGCCTTAAGGTGTCGCTTCTGGAGCAAGGCCTTCCTTCTTGCATTGTAGCCTCTCCGTCTATGGCGATGCAAAACACGCTTGACTGTGGACACTGACACCTGTGTTCCAGCAACTTCCAATTCATTGCAGACCTGCTTTTTGGTGGTTCTCGGTTAACTCTTGATCATCCTGACCAATGTTCTCTCAGCAACAGGTGATAGCTTGCGTTTTCTTCCTGATCGTGGCAGTGACAAAACTGTGCCATGCACTTTATACTTACAAACAATTTTCTGCACAGTTGCTCTTGAGACTTAAAGCTGCTTTGAAATGGCTCCAAGTGACTTTCCTGATGGGCAGCACGGTAGAACAGGGGTTAGTGCGTCTGCCTCACAATACGAAGGTCCTGAGTAGTCGTGAGTTCAATCCCGGCCTCGGGATCTTTCTGTGTGGAGTTTGCATGTTCTCCCCGTGACTGCGTGGGTTCCCTCCGGGTACTCCGGCTTCCTCCCACCTCCAAAGACATGCACCTGGAGATAGGTTGATTGGCAACACTAAATTGACCCTAGTGTGTGAATGTTGTCTGTCTATCTGTGTTGGCCCTGCGATGAGGTGGCGACTTGTCCACCTTCCGCCTGATTGTAGCTGAGATAGGCTCCAGTGCTCCCCGCGACCCCGAAGGGAATAAGCGGTAGAAAATGGATGGATGGACTTTCCTGACTTGTTCAAGTCAGTAGACTTGGTCACATTTTCAGTAGACCCATAATAAATTCATAAAAGAAACAGACTTCATGAATGTTTTTTGTGACCAACAAGTATGAGCTCCAATCACTATATCACAAAAAAATAAGAGTTGTAGAAATTATTGGAAACTCAAGACAACCATGACATTATGTTCTTTACAAGTGTATGTAAACTTTTGACCACGACTGTATATATATATATATATACACACACACACACACACACACACACATATATATATATACACACAAACATTATATATATATATATATATATATATATATATATATATATATATATATATATATATATATATATATATATATATATATATATATATATATATATACATTTTATTTTATGTTTTTTCTTTTTTTTCTCAACAAAAAAAACCCAACTAAATACACAATAGACTAATTGTGTCACTTAAAACATTGAGGGCTACTGAAAACAAGTCATTAAGTTGCAGGGATCAAATTCATTTTTGCCATGTGACTGTTCTCACCCGCACTGTGCATGTCGCTGTTGTTCTTAGTTTCCCCTCAATCTCTTTGCCAATCTTCTGTACTGTTACCTGGGTCTGTTTGATGGCTCTCTGGGCTGTGTGAAGCCTGTGGAAAGACAAATATATAAAACATCAATCAAGGTCAGTGTATCAGCAAAAAAATAACTATTGTGAAACTGAAAGCATTAATAAACAACCATATTACCTTGATGGTAACAGTTTTACGGTTAGTGGTTGATTTCTGGATTGTATCAATGTTAAACCTCAGTTATTTATTGATTTGCTGTGCTGAAATCTTTGTTTTTTCTTTAAACAGGCTAAAATACAAAAAGGCACGGATTAGAATTTGTCAATCCAAATATACGTAATCTTCTTTTGTCTGATGAAGGAATGCCATGGCCGATCACTCGTTTCTGTTTTGTCCTGTCCTTTGCATCTTCCTCTGTCACTCCTCCCACCTGCATTGTATTTTCTCATTACAACCTTAAAATCTTCCCCTTGCAGTCCCCCCTGACAGGCCTATCTCAAGCAACATTCTACTGATATAATCACGACCCCTGCTTCTCAACTAGCAAACCATCTCAGTCTGGCCTTTCTGACTGTCTCCCAGGCATCTAACATTGGCTATTTCTCTGATCTCCTGGTCACTACTAACATAACTATAAGCATTTTCACTGCCACCTGTCTGTTGGTCACCGCTGCCATATGCTGATACTTAAATGTCAAGGACTCCTGATACTCTTCTCTACTGACTTCACCCTGCCTCCATTCTTACTTTTTCACTTCTTAGTTCACTTCTCCTTTGCTCTGAATAGTTCACCCGAAGTACTTTAACTCAACATTCCTCACCTTTACACCTTGCATCCTCATGTTTTTTTCTTGCTTTGACCGTCTTTTATACCTCCACCTCTCCAGGTTTTCTTCCACCTGCTGTGGGTCCACACTGTCATCTGTCAGTCAATGTCATCTGTTTTTTCATGGAGCCTCCTGTCTCACCTCATTTTCAATCACAAGAGCAAACAATACACAGTCCAAACCTACTTTACCTGAGACACCTACAGCACACCTCACAGTTACCCTCATACACATCCTACACAACTCTAACATACTTCTGTCACCCCTATCTCGGCATTATTGTACCCTTTTTCTAAATCCACAAAGAAACATAACTTCTGCCCTTCTGCACTCCATCAGGACTTTCAGTACAAAAATCGGATGTGTAATACACCGAACAATAACGACCAGCTCTTGCACTATGTGGTCCAAATGGTTCCTCAATAAAAGTGTATGTCGTGGTTTAGCACTTTAATCCAGGTTGTTGAAAGACAAACAACAAAACAAAAGTAGTTATGGCCCAAAACGTTTCTATACTGGACAATTAACTGGAGTGTCTTAAAATAGTCGGTTATTATACTATTCAGGAGTCTGATTCGACTATTAACCTTGTAGTCCAATCGTCGGACATCGAACCCCCCTTCTACCTCCTTTGAAAAAAGGCGATTTGAGTACTCGATGCCCAGCAGGTGTGTTGGGAGGATGTTCTAAGTTGGGAGACAAGCAGCCCGTCATAGGACACTTAGTATGCTGTTACACCGCGCCTCGGACACGGCAAGGCCAGCCATCGACCCTGGAAATTGGACTATGCCCACACCGCTGGGGTGCGGCTTTGACCAGTGCTCTCCGGCAGAAAGCCCCCCGCCCCCTCACCGCTTCCCTCATGAAGCCACATTTAAGTAGTACTAGTATAATAACGTAAATGTAAACAGATCCTTGGGGAGTACACCTAAGGATAGAACATGTATCTATGTCATGGATATGCGTTTAATTTGCTTGAGACGAAGGATGAAGATGGTGAATTAGAACATCAGGGCTTGATGTGTTGAATTGATTTCCAATGTGAAATCTGATCCTGCTTTTTCCCCAGGTGAGAACAGTTATCTCCTCTCCCCTTTCCACGCAAATCTGCCCCCTTATCGTTCCTTTGATCTTTGCCGATTAGACCCAATCTCACACCCTATGAACTTTCTCAGCACATCTGCAGTAGTTTCATCGCTTGGCAAGTAAATTCAGAAAACACGTTTTCACTAACCATGACAACTTTCCTTTTCCATTGCAGGGGAGATATCAAAAAGCTGTGTCATGAGGGGATCTGCAGGAAGTTATGACTATGGCTGTGCACTCAACCCATGAAGACGATTAACATCAGAAAAACAAAAACACAAACTCCTTTGACAGTGACACTTGATACGGAGTGTCAGATAAAACCGAGCCATGTGAAGCTTCTGGATTAGTTTTTCATTTTATGTCTCATATGCTACATTAAATAGGGTATCTTAGGTTCTTTAGAATTGTCAATGTCTAGTGAAATCTGAACAAAAAACATGGAGCTGACTGATCAAGGTAGTAACTAAATTTCACTTAATTTTGTTCACAAAGTAATATAAAAAATAATTGCCATGGTTAATGTGTTTGCGTAAGCTTGCATATTAAACTATATGAAGAAATGTTTATAGAAATTGTGTGTGAATGTTCCAATGCAACTGAAAGGCTAATGGAATAAAGATTGAATGGTAGAAACCGTTTGACCTTGAAATAGTTTGAATGTTGAAGTTCGGAAACTGTACTGAAACATAGTATGAATACTGAAATGTTAAATGTATGTAAGGAATAAACTATGTGACTTTGAGATGTACTGCTGCAAAAAATTAGCTAAAAAAGTTGCCATGTGTTGTAACCCGCCTGGTTGAGTCCAGACTTTTGGTCTGCATGGGACTTGAACCTGTCTTCTGGCATGAAAGACGAGCTAAACTTCCAAGCTGTCAATTCAGTGTCCAACTTTGGCTCCTAATGTTGTTAAGGTAGCAACAGTACTAGGGTTTTAGCTAATTTTGGGGATAAATATATGTTTTTTTTCTCAATAATGAAATATATTACCTGACTGTATAGAATATTTTCTTGCAAACAAGCTTACTTTTAGGGAAAAACAAGTTGAAACCATAATTAAGATTGAGATGTGAAATAAAGACATCCCTGGCTAAAATACAATACCTTAAATCAGGGGTCGGCAACCTTTACCAGTCAAAGAGCCATTTTGACCAGTTTCACAAATTAAAGATAACAATGGGAGCCACAAAATTTTTTGGGAATTTAAAATGAAATAACACTGCATAAAAAATATATTTTTTGCTTTGTGCTATGTATAAACCAGGGGTCTCAGACACGCTGCCCATACCTTAATATGGAATTTGATGGCTGGTGCGGCACGCGGGTTTTATATGAATGGCGCTTGACAGCGTCATGCGTGCCGTGATAGTACAGCATATAGCGCCCACTACAATCAGCGTGCCTGATCAGCTACACGTTGTATGGGGCTTCCGCTTGCTCACATAGGTGACAGCAAGGCATACTTGGTCAACAACCACACAGGTTACACTGACGGTGGCGGTATAAAAAAAAACTTTAACACTCTTACTAATAATGCGCCACACTGTGAACCCACACCAAACAAGAATGACAAACACATTTCAGGAGAACATCTGCACCGTAACACAACATAAACACAACAGGACAAATACTGCATGGGATTCTGGGTATTTGTTCTGTTGTGTTTATGTTGTGTTAAGGTGCAGATGTTTTCCCGAAATGTGTTTGTCATTCTTGTTTGGTTTTGGTTCAAAGTGTGGCGCATTATTTGTAAGAGTGTTAAAGTTGTTTTATATGGTCACCGTCAGTGTAACCTGTGTGGCTGTTGACCAAGTATGCTTTGCTGTCACGTACGTCTGCAAGCAGAAGATGCATACTGCATAACAAGGGGTTGGGCTGGCACGCTGTTAATTCAGATTGTAAAGGGTGCCAAATGCTGTACCATCATGGCACGCCCTTATTATAACAGTAAAGGTGAAAATCTGAGAATATTAATCCCGGGAGTTTCTGCGAGAGGCATTGAAATCCGGAAGTCTCCCGGGAAAATCGGGGAGGTCGGCAAGTAAGCTGCTGAGCCGCATCAGAGTGATCAAAGAGCCGCATGCGGCTCCAGAGCCGCGGGTTGCCGACCCCTGCCTTAAATAGTCAAGCCAGCTAACAGGTGATGTCGGTATTATTGTGTATGTCGCTGTTGGCGTTTTGCTGCAATAGTACTGCATTTGTGAATCATTTTGGACTAAATCAAATATATTTCCTGATTGCGTGAATATTTGCTTGCATCAAGGTTAGGTTTCGGGGGGTAAAGGTAACTATAACTAAGAATGGTGGAAGTACTACTATTTATTTTGCCCAAAGTTGTGTAAAAAAATGTGATTACAGGAGTAAACCGGAATATTTCCGGTTTAGAACATAACTACCTTTATTGTCCTGGTTAAGATGAATGTATTGATGGTGGAATTGGTTGAAATCGGTTGAAAAAGTTGTGTGACTGCTTAGAACTAGCAATTGATTAATTAGCCGGGCCTTAATTATGCCCTCACATGAACTCATTTTATTTTGGAATTATAAATTATTTTGTTACATTTATATCTAATCAGTGTGATTTTTCAAGGGGCAAACAATTTTCAGGCTACAGGATTAGTTCTCTGCTTTTTGCAGATGATCTGACTTAGACTTCCTTTTTATTGTCATTCAAATTTGAACTTTACAGTACAGATAAGAACTAAATTGCGTTGCATTAGCTCATGGTAGTGCAGGATAAAAGAGCAATAAGATGCAGATATAAATAAATAGATTACTGTACAGATAAATATATTGCACTATTGCATATGCATCCACATTTATGGATGTATGTTATATTGTCTTTATATTCCAGCGAGTTAATCCATTTTGGGGGGGAATTGAGGGGATTATTTTAATGCGTTCAAGAGTCTTCTGCCCTGAGGGAAGAAGATGGTACAGAACCTGGAGGTTCTGCTACGGAGGCTGCGGAACCTCTTTCTAGAGTCCAGCAGTGAAAACAGTCCTTGGTGGGGGTGGGAGGAGTCTCTGCAGATTTTCTGAGCCCTGGTCAGATCTCCTGGATAGGAGGAAGAGGAGTCCTGATGATATTTTCCACCGTCCTCACCACTCTCTGCAGAGACTTCCAGTCTGAGGTACTGCAGGCTCCAGTCCAGACAGAGATGCTGTTGGTCAGTAGGCTCTCTATAGTGCCTCTGTAGAATGTGGTGAGAACGGGGGGAGGGAGCTGTGCTCTTTTCATCTGACACAAAAAAGTGCATGCGCTGCTGCGCTCTTTCTCCAAGAGCTGCGGTGTGTAGGGACCAGGTCATATTGTCAATTATCTGCACCCCCAGGAACTTGGTGCTGCTTACCATCTCCACCGCTGTGCCGTTGATGAAGAGTGGAAAGGGGCTGGACTGGTGCCTCCTGAAGTCGACGATGATCTCCTTGGTCTTGTCGATGTTCAGGACCAGGTTGTTGGTTCTGTACCAGTCAACCAGATGTTTCTACTCTTCCCTGTAGTCCATGTCGTTGTTGTCATGGATGAGGCCCACTACTGTTGTGTCGTCCGCATACTTCACATTGTGGTTAGTAGTGGACCTGGCGCAGCAGTCATGGGTCATCAACGTGAACAGTCGCGGACTCAGGACGCAGCCCTGGGGGGAGCCGGTGCTCAGGGAGATGGCACTGGAGGTGTTGTCACCCACTCTAACAGACTGGGGTCTGTCTGTGAGGAAGTCAAGCAGCCAGTTGCATAGGGGGTACTGAATCCAAGGGGGGCCAGTTTGCTCACCAAGTGCTGCGGGATGACGGTGTTGAACGCCGAGCTGAAGTCCAGAAACAACATCCGCACGCGTGTGTCCTTTCCTTCCAGATGTTCTAAGCTCAGGTGGAGTGCAGAGGAGATGGTGTCCTCTGTGGAGCGGTTAGGGCGATAAGCAAACTGGTATGGGTCGAATGTGGGGGGTAAGTCTGGAGACAATGTATTCCTTTACCAGCCTCTCGAAGCACTTCATTATGATGGGGGTGAGTGCCACGGGGTGATAATCATTGAGGGAGGAGATTGTAGTTTTTTTAGGCACTGGAATGATTGTGGCCGTCTTAAAACATGATGGTACCACAGCCTGGGTCAGCGAGGTGTTGAAGATGTCTGTGAGAACCCCAGACAGCTGGTCTGCACATCCCTTAAGCACCCTGGCCGTAATGTCATCAGGTCCCGCTGCTTTCCGGGGGTTCACTCTCCTCAGGGTTTACCGGACATCCGCTTTGTCCAGGTTGAGCGGCTGCTCATCAGGGCGAGGGATGGATTTCCTCGCCGGAGTGGTGTTAAGTGTCTCAAACCTTGCAAAGTATGGTCCTGATGGCTTCAACTGCTCAGGATCTTCAGCTCTCACTGGATCGGTTCGCAGCCGAGTGTGAAGCGACTGGTATGAGAATCAGCATCTCTAAGTCCGAGTCCATGGTTCTCGCCCGGGAAAGGGTAGAGTGCCATCTCCAAGTTGGGGAGGAGATCTTTCCCCAAGTGGAGGAGTTCAAGTACCTAGGAGTCTTGTTCACGAGTGAGGGAAGAGTGGATCGTGAGATCAACAGGGGGATCGGTGTGGCGTCTTCAGTAATGCGGATACCGTATCGATCCATTGTGGTGAAGAAGGAGCTGAGCCGGAAGGCAAAGCTCTCAATTTACCGGTCGATCTGCTTTCCCATCTTCACCTATGGTCATGAGCTTTGGGTTATGACCGAAAGGACAAGATCAAGGGTACAAGCGGCCGAAAAGAGTTTCCTCCGCCGGGTGGCGGGTCTCTCCCTTAGAGATAGGGTGAGAAGCTCTGTCATTCGGGAGGAACTCAGAGTAAAGCCGCTGCTCCTCCACATCGAGAGGAGCCAGATGAGGTGGTTCGGGCATCTGCTCACCTAGGGAGCAGATGCCACGGGGAAGACCCAGGACACGTTGGGAAGACTATCTGTCCCGGCTGGCCTGGGAATGTCTCGGGATCCCCCTGGAGGAGCTGGACGAAGTGGCTGGGTAGAGTGACGTCTGGGCTTCTCTGCTTATGCTGCTGCTCCGCGACCCGACCTCGGATAAGCGGAAGAAAATGGATGGATGGATGGATGGAATCATTTACACCGTGTATGATGACAAAGAAGCACAACGCTCGGAGCGATCACTAAAGCAGTCGCTCTGCACACCGCCAAGATGTGTGAATGAAGAAGCCTGCCTTTATCCACTTGCTAAAACTATTATATAGTCTTCTCAATGTTTGACTTGATTATTGTTTAGCGTACAATGTATAATATGTTTTTATTCACAAAAGTAATTTATTCAAGACAGAAGTTTTAAGTTTTCACTTAATTAATCTCAATGTTGGAGATCATTATTTATTTGCATGCAATGTGCAATGCTATGTTTTTGTTAACAAAATTATTTTACAGAAGGTTGATTCCCAGAGTAACCTCTTAATTTATGTATTTGAATATAATTCCATAAAAAGTACAGTTTATATCTGGTCTAAAAAGAACAACATATTACACATTTAAATTTGCATGTATGATGCAATGTATGTAGTATCATTTCAAACTACAAGTTTTTTATCAAATAAATGAAAAACTTGTTTTAAATTATCTTTGTCATTTGTATTCAATGGTTTCTTTAAAAATTAGGGTAAACAAAATCGTAAATTGAATTTTTTGTGAAAAAATAGATTTTATTTCTAGGCCATATTGCCCAGATCGAATGCGGGGAGGATGGTTATAGAATGGTATAGAAGCTAAGCGAGCACGAACAGAGGGTAGGGTGAAAGGTTGAAGCAGACGGAAGTCGAGAGAGTCAGGACCGGTGTGACTTGATGGTGTAAATGTGGAACTAGGAGCCAAGGTATGCCGACAGAAATGGAGTGTATACTCAAAATCAACTGGAAAAAAAACCATCCCCGGCCAGCTGGACCAAACAGACAAATGTTCATCGAGCCAGTCACTATAATATTGATCATTATACATGCAGCACATCATGCTTGTTAATACAACTACAAACACTGTCGAGCAAGACAACAAACAAATTATGAAATGTGGGTTAATACTTTACAGATACTGCAATATGATTGTTCATGTTTTTAGTCAGTACAGATTGGTATACAATACATTACAAACTCAAAAGCCAGTCAGCTAGTGATGCAGAAGCTAGCTCACGACTATTGCCGTAGCATGTTGTTGCAAGGCGATATGTTACTACGGTAGAAAAACAGTACCTCTCTTTGCTTTTACAATAACAATGTCCCTACAGCTTGGGTATTATACAGAATGTGAATTAAGTATTCTTTGCAGTTTGTGGATACTTTTTTTTTTAGAGTGATTTAGAAGCAGAATGGATTGCTCCCTTAGTTGCATTGCCAGACAACTAGAATGAGCCGATATTTACAAAATTAGAATGCAAAACAAAACAAAAATATGTGTTCTTGTATCTCATAAACATTGTGAGCAATAGGCACAATACCAGAAAAAAATGCAGTTCCCCTTTAATACAAACCATGTATAGGATAGTTTATCACACAGTTTTATTTTTAATTAACTAAATGTACTGTTGGAGAAGTTGCCACTGGCATAACAGCGCCTACACCTGGCTGTAAGGACACGAGACGATGTACATATAAATAAACATTGATTGATTGATTGATTGATTGGGCAGCACGGTGGAAGAGGGGTTAGTGCATCTGCCTCACAATACGAATATCCTGAGCAGTCTTGGGTTCAATCCCGGGCTTGGGATCTTTCTGTGTGGAGTTTGCATGTTCTCCCCGTGACTGCGTGGGTTCCCTCCGGGTACTCCGGCTTCCTCCCACTTCCAAAGACATGCACCTGGGGATAAGTTGATTGGCAACACTAAATTGGCCCTAGTGTGTGAATGTGAATGTTGTCTGTCTATCTGTGTTGGCCCTGCGATGAGGTGTACCCCGCCTTCCGCCCGATTGTAGCTGAGATAGGCTCCAGCGCCCCCGCGACCCCAAAGGGAATAAGCGGTAGAAAATGGATGGATGGATGGATGATTGATTGATTGATTGATGAGTGCACATGTGTATGTTGTTTGAGTGTAATTAATGAAATTATGATATTTAAGACATTTCAATTAGTAGCACCAGGTGATCCTGGTGAAAAAGCTAAGTGTACAGCCCTGGTGAGGCAGCGCACACTTTAACGTCAAGTTCACTTTTGATAAATCTCAACTTTGCTGTGAAAAAGGCCGCGAGACAGGTTTATGTGCGTAGGCAAGCTTAATACATGAGGCACCAGGCGCAGTGCAGGATGTATACTTGTTTGTTTATGGTTGGTTGCTAAATGTATTCATTGAATGCTTAAAATATACTACAGTGTTTAAAATTACTTATCCTACGGAGTGCCAACTATCGTAAAAATACGATGATGATTGTATAATCATTTATCAGCAGCCAACAGATGAGCAACCTGTTTTATTATGATTTACAGTACATTTGGAAGGCATTTGCAGCACTCACCTTTTCCAAATTGTGTTATGTTGCAGCCTTATTCCAAAATGAAAAAAAAATATTTTTTTGTCCTTAAAAAATCTACACACAATACCCCATAATGACAATGTTAAAACATTTTTTTAAGAGCTTTTTGCGAAAACAATCATATGTACATAAGTATACAGAGCCATTTCTCAATATGTTGTTGCCCCATAAAATCCTTAACATTTGGTCATTGCGCTTCAGGCTTATTTTTTTTAAATTTTTTTTTACATTTGAGGGATTTCGAGATTGTGCACGCTGCATTTGTTAAAGATTTTTGCATATCCAGGGACAAAAAGTATAAGCTCCATGCTGTTGTTTTGCAGTAGAAAGCACCTTAACTTTTTAAACTAAGCAAATGGGTTTAAGAAGCCAAATATTTAGAAATAATTAACGATGAGAGGCGCGACTACAAAAACTGTTTTCAGCTAAAACATTCCATCCGTGTTGGGCCCGGTGTGTTTGGCTGACTTTAAGTGTGCGCATTGAGCGCTCAAAAAAGCTTAAGAATATAATTAGTCTGTTTGTTGTTGTCTTCAGGCCACAGTCATGATGGTTTTGAAGAAACAAAAAAAACAACAAAGTCCACTTGCTGAGAAGCGCTGACACAACTTACAATAAGTAAGTGAACGGACATCTGATGCTGCTTTCAGGGAAGCATTATCGCCTTGACAGCTCCTGGAGCACAACGAGAGGCAGCCAACAAGTGTGTTGAGTGTATGTTTCACAAAGGAACAAATCAGCGGAGAAAAATACACAACAGGAAAACATAGGGCTCTAGTTATTCAGACAGAAAATAATACAGAAGTACCTGCAATGCTCCACTTTTCAGTCAAATTTCCCCGTTTTTTGTATTCTGGCTCGGTTGTCGTACGGCCAAGCATTTCATGTAACAACCTACAACACACTACTGCCTCAGCTCAAAAAATTTTAAGAATACAAGCTGTCTATTGGCTAATTGGTATATTATAAGTTGCAAGCAAATATTTATATTATGATCCTTCACTGCTAGTGGGTGTAGTGAATTTTACAGGGAACCCTTTAAGATCCGAGCAAAAATCCTGTGTCTCAGTTGTTAGGGTTAATAGTTGATAATTAGGGATGTCCGATATTGGATTTTTGCCGATATCCGATATTCCGATATTGTCCAACTCTTTAATTACCGATACCGATATCAACCGATATATACAGTCGTAGAATTAACATATTATTATGCCTAATTTGGACAAGCAGGTATGGTGAAGATAAGGTACTTTTTAAAACAATTAACAAAATAAAATAAGATAAATAAATTAAAAACATTTTCTTGAATAAAAAATAAAGTAAAACAATATAAAAACAGTTACATTGAAACTAGTAATTAATGAAAATTAGTAAAATTAACTGTTAAAGGTTAGAACTATTAGTGGACCAGCAGCACGCACAATCATGTGTGCTTACGAACTGTATCCCTTGCAGACTGTATTGATATATATTGACATATAATGTAGGAACCAGAATATTAATAACAGAAACAAACAACCCTTTTGTGTGAATGAGTAAATGAGTGTAAATGGGGGAGGAAGGTTTTTTGGGTTGGTGCACTAATTGTAAGTGTATCTTGTGTTTTTTATGTTGATTTAATAAAAAAATAAATAAAAAAAACGATACCGATACCGATAATTAAAAAAAACATACCGATAATTTCCGATATTACATTTTAACACATTTATCGGCCGATAATATCGGCAGGCCGATATTAACGGACATCTCTATTGATAATAGTTGATAATTACAATAAGAAAACATTGTTTTTCCAAATAAATGTCGGGAGAAAGTGAGTGTGAAGGACCGTGCTGAGAAAAAGAGGCAGATAATATTAATTGAATTATGGAAATAAGTCATCAAAAACATGATTGAGGAGCATAGCGGTGCTAAAATACGCTACAACGTATGGAAGCAGTCAAAGGTGTAAGATAATATCTAAACGGCAGACATTTATCTATGAAAATACCTGCTGATGGTGAGTTTGACTGAGAAGCAGCTTGAAGAAGATACCAGAAGCAGTGCTCTCAGCAAAGGAGAGGAAAAGCAAGTTGTTGAAAAGTTGAGAGTCCACTCTCTAAGGCAAACGCTATACATTATTATTAGGGATGCACGCTATATAGAGGAGGTGTGATGTGTTGAAGCCAGTGTTTTTTCTTTGCAGGGCATTTGGTGCAGGCATCACGTTGAATGTCTTTATCTTTACCGGACGCTTTCCCTCCGCAGCCGTACACCGTGACCCAATCGGTGTCGCCTTGTAAACCCTCGAGAAAAAAGGTGGCGCTTTCGTACGCAGCCCTCAGTCAAAGAGATTATGTAATCACCAGGGTAACTCAAAATGTTATGGATGGATTTTTGAAGAAATGTTCAGGAAATGTCCATAAAAACAATTCCTCTTATCTACTCTGAGTCTGGTCACAATTCTCAGAGGATTATGGGACATGTTTATTTTTTGACAGGCCAGTGCAAAACTGCCAGAAAAATACTACACACACTAAGTTTTCGTTTCATACTGCCAAAGGTCACAACATTCTTGTGATGATTTTGAAAAAAAGTGCAAACGAGTGTTTTTGTGTGTGTATGTGCGTGTGTGTGTCTTTCTCGTCATCTCTGGGTATAAGTTCAATGTCAATGTTTACCAACATCTCCGTTAACCTTCTACTACCCAAGTGAGAACCATGATTTATAATTGACTTTCAGCAGCTCAGAGGCAATGCAGCAGCTTACCGGCTCAGTATGTCAATATAACAGCAAACGCTAGTTAGCTCTCTGTGATGATGGCGCTACTAAAAATAGTCTGTCTGCGTTAGCGCTTAAAATAACAACATCGCTAATACTTAGTTAATATTCAGGTCACGACATGTAAATGGTGTATTGCTGATGGTTTTTGGATATTTTTAGGTTTTTTTATGGGCGCAATGCAGTACTCCCATTAGCTGCATTGTAAGCCATAAAAACATGTGTTCTTGTTTTACAAGGATTGTGAATGACAGGCAAAATAAATAAATCAATCAATCAATCTTTATTTATATAGCCCTAAATCACAAGTGTCTCAAAGGGCTGCACAAGCCACAACGACATCCTCGGCACAAAGCCCACACACGGGCAAGGAAAAACTCACCCCAGTGGGACGTCGATGTGAATGACTATGAGAAACCTTGGAGAGGACCGCATATGTGGGTAACCCCCCCCCTCTAGGGGAGATCGAAAGCAATGGATGTCGAGTGGGTCTGACATAATATTGTGAGAGTCCAGTCCATAGTGGATCCAACATAATAGTAAGAGTCCAGTCCATAGTGGGGCCAGCAGGACACCATCCCGAGCGGAGACGGGTCAGCAGCGCAGAGATGTTCCCAGCCGATGCACAGGCGAGCGGTCCACCCCGGGTCCCGACTCTGGACAGCCAGCACTTCATCCATGGCCACCGGACCTGTGCCCCCCCCCCTCAAGGAAAAGGGGAGCAGAGGAGAAAAGAAAAGAAACGGCAGATCAACTGGTCTAACA
Organism: Nerophis lumbriciformis; assembly: GCF_033978685.3. NCBI lineage: Eukaryota > Metazoa > Chordata > Actinopteri > Syngnathiformes > Syngnathidae > Nerophis > Nerophis lumbriciformis. The sequence continues at coordinate 39,670,510 of NC_084556.2, forward strand.
GTTGATCTGCCGTTTTGTTGATCTACTCTATTTAAAGGCTAGAGTATACAAATTAGTTTTAAGATGGGACTTAAATGCTTCTACTGAGGTAGCATCTCTAATTGTTACCGGGAGGGCATTCCATAGTACTGGAGCCCGAATAGAAAACGCTCTATAGCCCGCAGACTTTTTTTGGGCTCTGGGAATCACTAATAAGCCGGAGTTCTTTGAACGCAGATTTCTTGCCGGGACATATGGTACAATGCAATCGACAAGATAGGACGGAGCTAGACCGTGTAGTATTTTATACGTAAGTAGTAAAACCTTAAAGTCACATCTTAAGTGCACAGGAAGCCAGTGCAGGTGAGCCAGTATAGGCGTAATATGATCAAACTTTCTTGTTCTTGTCAAAAGTCTAGCAGCCGCATTTTGTACCAACTGTAATTTTTTAATGCTAGACATAGGGAGACCCGAAAATAATACGTTACAGTAATCGAGACGAGACGTAACGAACGCATGAATAATGATCTCAGCGTCGCTAGTGGATAAAATAGAACGAATTTTAGCAATATTACGGAGATGAAAGAAGGCCGTTTTAGTAACACTCTTAATGTGTGATTCAAACGAGAGAGTTGGGTCGAAGATAATACCCAGATTCTTTACTGATTCGCCTTGTGTAATTGTTTGGTTGTCAAATGTTAAGGTGGTATTATTAAATAAATGTCGGTGTTTAGCAGGACCGATAATCAGCATTTCCGTTTTCTTGGCGTTGAGTTGCAAGAAGTTAGCGGACATCCATTGTTTAATTTCATTAAGACACGCCTCCAGCTGACTACAATCCGGCGTGTTGGTCAGCTTTAGGGGCATGTAGAGTTGGGTGTCATCAGCATAACAATGAAAGCTAACACCGTATTTGCGTATGATGTCGCCTAGCGGCAACATGTAAATACTAAAGAGTGCAGGGCCAAGAACCGAACCCTGAGGAACTCCGCACGTTACCTTAACATAGTCCGAGGTCACATTGTTATGGGAGACGCATTGCATCCTGTCAGTAAGATAAGAGTTAAACCACGACAAAGCTAAGTCTGACATACCAATACGTGTTTTGATACGCTCTAATAAATTATTATGATCGACGGTATCGAAAGCAGCGCTAAGATCAAGAAGCAGCAACATAGATGACGCATCAGAATCCATCGTTAGCAGTAGATCATTAGTCATTTTTGCGAGGGCTGTCTCCGTAGAGTGATTTGCCCTGAAACCGGATTGAAAAGGTTCACAGAGATTGTTAGACACTAAGTGTTCATTTAGCTGCTGTGCGACAATTTTTTCGAGGATTTTCGAAATAAAGGGAAGGTGGGACACCGGTCGGTAGTTTACCATGAGGTCAGGATCAAGGTTAGGTCTTTTGAGCAGAGGATGAATAACCGCTTTCTTGAATGCTAGGGGAACAGTGCCAGAGGAAAGTGATAAGTTTATAATATTTAGCACTGATGGACCTAATAATACAAAAAGCTCCTTGATAAGTTTCCCAGGAAGTGGGTCAAGTAAACATGTTGTTTGTTTTATCCCACTTACACGCTGTAATAGTTCCTCTAATGTTATTTCATCAAAAAGAGAGAGACTATTTTGTATTGCAGTATCCGTCGTAGATACAGTTGTATCTGTGTTCATAGAACCCAGTTGTAGCTGGGATGCGTTGTCTTTAATCTCCTTTCTAATGAGTTCAATTTTCTTATTAAAGAAATTCATAAAGTCATCTGCCGAGTGGGTGGAGCTATTGGGAGGAGTCCCTTGTTGGGTTAGCGATGCTACTGTACTAAACAAAAATTTAGGGTCGTTTTTGTTGAGGCGGATGAGATTTGAGTAATATTTAGCTTTAGCTAAGGTTAGCATGCGTTTATACGATATTAAACTATCACTCCATGCTTGATGGAAAACCTCAAGCTTGGTCGCGCGCCATTTGCGTTCCAACTTTCTACATGATAATTTATGAGCTCTGGTTTCCTCTGTAAACCATGGGGTGCGCCTTTTAGGGGCCCTTTTTTGTTTTAGCGGTGCTATACTATCAATGGTTTTGCGCAGGGCATTGTCAAAGTTGTTAGTGAGGTTATCAATAGAGCCGACATAATTTGGGAATGGTGCCATTACCGAAGGCAGTAGGTCAGCAAGAGTCATCGTTGTGGCGGTATTAATGTTGCGGCTGCTATAGCAGTTATTATTATTATTAGTTTGTTGACAGTGAGTCAGAACTTCGAATTTTATAAGGTAATGATCGGACATTACTTTAGTATACGGGAGTACCATAACTTTGGAGGTGGTGACACCCCTGACCAGCACTAGATCTATCGTATTGCCGTTGCGATGCGTAGGTTCATTTATTATTTGTGTAAGACCACAGCTATCAATTATAGTCTGGAGCGCCACGCACTGAGGGTCCGATGGGGTATTCATATGGATATTAAAGTCCCCCATTATGATTATATTGTCTGCGTGCGTCACTAGATCAGCAACGAACTCTGAAAATTCATTAATAAAGTCCGAGTAGGGCCCTGGGGGGCGGTAGATAACAGCCATATCGAGAGGCAGCGGTGCGACAGACCTCATAGTAAGCACCTCAAACGATTTGTATTTATTATTTAGGTTAGGGGTAAGGTTAAAGTTTTCATTGTATATTAATGCGACCCCCCCACCCCTTTTAAGGGGACGGGCAATATGCGCATTCGTATAGTTAGGAGGAGATGCCTCATTTAGCGCAAAAAAATTTGTCTGGTTTGAGCCAGGTTTCGCTAAGACCAATGACGTTAAGATTGTTGTCTCTAATGACCTCATTAACTAATAACGTTTTGGGAGACAATGATCTTATGTTTAAAAAGCCCATATTATAAGTATTGGGCTGTTTTGACAAGTTTTTGTTTAAATTATCCGTAGTAGAAATATTAATAATGTTGCGTTTATTATACGTAGTGCACTTTAAATAGTTTCGACCATATCTAGGAATTGATACGACGGGAATTTTCAGATTGTTTGCTTGATGATACGATCGACTGAACGCATCATGATTTGCCACCTCAGTAGAATGCATATCTACCCCGGACACATTCACAACAGAAAACACATTATGTGAGTTGTGTGTTATTCTAAGAATAAATAAAAACAAGAGCAGTTCCCCTTTAGGATTAAGATGTCCCGCGCAGTCATATTTGTTTACAATGTGAGGTATGGTGAACGTAAAGGAAGTTAAGACCTCCTAGAAGGTAAGAGCGCTTGATTTGTTCACCCTACACCAAAATATGGGTTATCTTGCTCGTTAATGAAGCCATTATTAATGTTACCAAATTACCGGTATGACGTCATAACTTCTAATATCATGTACTGTATTTTGTTTGACATTTATCTTTTATTTAAAACTACCAACATAAATCAATTTTTTCAGTCAAAGAAACGCTTAAAAAGAATGCTAAAATACACAAATGTGATTTTTCATGACTCCACAATTGTTTACAAAAAAAAAGAAAAGTAGGCGAGGAACATTTTAATATTCCGTTATATTTGTGTTAATAAAACACAATAATACATCCTGGCTTCTCACTATAGTCACACAATAATGCCTCTATGAATTAATATTTAATACAATTTTAACATTGTACTGAATAATACCTTTTATTTTTAAACAAATAATAGTAGATGATAAATTACTTATAATTTCCTCTTTTTTTTTTTATTTAAAAGGTTTTATGGAATAAAATTTACAATTTTATTTAAATCATTCTATATAAAATATAACATCAAAATTCAGGCCAACAATTTAAAAAAAAATCTTATTAAAGAGCATGTAACATGATAAAATGTTGGTGTTTTGGTGGGTTCAGCATGAATACATTTGAAAATTAATTTCAATTGGGAACCTTGATTTGAGATACCACGTTATGATCTCTGTCGCAGAACCAATTAAACTCCTAAGACGAGGTACCACTGTAGTCTGTTTGCCCGAGTATCATTCTGCGTAATTGAGTGCCCAACAAAAAAATCCCACGTTTTTTTGTTTGTTTGTTTGTTTGTTTGTTTTCATTGAGCAGGACGGCAAAATAACCCACTATGGTGCCAAATAGGTCATGGTCTGTTTGGGCTGGACCCCCATGTCACCACTGTCTCTGCAGTAACAATACTAAAGAAAAGCGAATCCACACACTAAACACAAAGTACAAAAATAAAGACGAGACTCAATATACAGGTAATGATCACAATAAAGTAATGAACTTGTGTAGTTGTAATGTTGTAATGACTATGCGGTGCTTACAGAGCCTTCTGATTAGTGATTAAGGTTCATTCCGTTGACCTCGGAAGTTGGAAGTCGGAGCTGGGAATGACGTCACGGCCAAATTGTGAGCGTTTCAGTTCCAGAGGTCGGAAATTAAGATGGCCACATCCACGAAAGCTATTTTTGCTCTTACCTTGTCTGAACATAAACAACTTAAGGGAAAAAATGCATTCTTTCTGCAACCTTCAAACACGGTGGATAAAGAACACAGATGCCATTGCTAGCGATGTAGAATACGTAGTTGATGCCACATGAAAAAAAATGTTTACCACATCTAAACGTCTAACAATACATTATACATTGCTGATTTAGTGCGACAACAACTAATCAGAAGTGATAATAACAGATATTTATAGAAGCATACAGTATATCATTGTTTTCATTCAGAGCAGCCATCTTTGAATCCAACTCTGGTGAGAATTATTCGACTTTACATGTCGAAAATCCTACCTGAAGGGGTGTTTCAGTTGAAATTCAAACTAGGAACTCGGAATTCTGACTTCCCAGTACAAATGGAACGCACCATTACAGATAGCTATACACCATAGCCTCCTCAGACAGGAGTGACAGGAATGCATTTAGAACAGATGTAACAAAATAAGAGCCCACAGCAGAATCAACGGAAAATGACACAAACAGCAAACCCTGTCATGCGGAGCATGTCAAAAGTAGCAAGTGTCAGCACTTTGATAAAGAAGGTAAGAAACATTACTTAATAGGGTTTTATGCTAACAATTCCATTATCGATCATCCATCAGCGAGGACGGTCAATACTGATCACATGTACACCAGTATTTTTTTATATTGAGTGCCATTGACAGTTTAACTATATCATTTAAATAGTCAACTAGTTACTTTTTTTTAATTACATACAGTTGATTGACCAATACAAAGGCAATAGTACCCAATAAATAAAAGCAAAAATGACTATCAACTACTCATTTAAATCCTTGAGGGTGTTTGCCCTCAAAGTACTGTGCCCAGGTAATTGTTCTCTGAGTTTGTAAACATTACAAAAAATGACAACAACAACAAATATTTAGTAAAAATAAAAATATTGATCTTGTCACACTAGTATTTTTGGGATCAATCCGTCATACCCTTACGTTCCATGTGCACCAAGCACACAAGGCACAACAGATGTTATATTATGGTTTCTGTAGACCGTAAATTCCTGACTAAAAGCAGGTACTTTTTTCCTACGCTTTGAATCCTGAGGCTTATAAAACTTTGCAGCTAATTTACGAATTTTACTTCGCTGAAAACCAAAATGCAAATAGTTTTTAAAAAAAACGAGCAAAGACACTGAAATGATGTGTTATTGTTTATGTTACGGCGATAGTTTTATGAGGAGTTTGCTTACTGCAGGTGCTGCAGTTCCCTCCTGTTTAGAACTTTCAACTGGAGGTACAATTGCCATTCTGTCATCTAGCCTTCCATAACGATATACGCGTATTGATTCTTCTTTAATCTCTCCAAGCAACATTTGTACTTTTTATAGTACAACTAAAACAATTCTTACATACTAAACTGTCCCATGTCTGGTGTTTGTAAGAGTGTCCCCTTTCAAGTATATTTGTATGTGCTATCGTAATGTTATCAAACGAGCATTGTTAGCGTTAGATAATATGCTAACACATTTAAGTTAAGTGTCTGCGTTAGTATTATTAACTTACAATGGCATTTCTTTTGTATTGTTTCAGGTTCGCAAATTCACCAAGATGTCACTGAGGAGTTAGTTTAATGTAATAATAATTAATTCAATAAAATTAAAAAAAATAATTTAAACTATAGGCAGCAGCTCAGCAGTGACCCTGATGAAGAGAGAGAAGCCCTATAGAGAATGGATGGATGGATAATTTGTTATACATTTCATTGATTATTTATACGTCAAATGGTTTTCTGCATTTAAAACTATAATTCTATCCATCCATCCATCTTCTTCCGCTTATCCGAGGTCTGGTCACGGGGGCAGCAGCGTAAGCAGGAAAGCCCAGACTTTTCTCTCCCCAGCCACTTCGTGTAGCTCTTCCCGGGGGATCCCGAGGCGTTCCCAACGTGTCCTGGGTTTTCCCCCGTGGCCTCCTACCGGTTGGACGTGCCCTAAACACCTCTCTAGGGAGGCGTTCGGGTGGCATCCTGACCAGATGCCCGAACCACCTCATCTGGCTCCTCTCGATGTGGAGGAGCAGCGGCTTTACTTTGAGCTCCCCCCGGATGACAGAGCTTCTCACCCTATCTCTAAAGGGAGAGCCCTGCCACCCTGTGAAGGAAACTCATTTCGGCCGCTTGTACCCGTGATCTTGTCCTTTTGGTCAAAACCCATAGCTCATGACCATAGGTGAGGATGAGAACATAGATCGACCGGTAAATTGAGAGCTTTGCCTTCCGGCTCAGCTCCTTCTTCACCACAACGGATTGATACAGCGTCCGCATTACTGAAGACGCCGCACCGATCCGCCTGTCGATCTCACGATCCACTCTTCCCTCACTTGTGAACAAGACTCCGAGGTACTTGAACTCCTCCACTTGGGGCAGGGTCTCCTCCCCAACCCGGCGGAGATGGCATTCCACCCTTTTCCGGGCGAGAGCCATGTACTCGAACTTGGAGGTGCTGATTCTCATCCCAGTCGCTTCACACTCGGCTGCGGACCGATCCAGTGAGAGCTGAAGATCCTGGCCAGATGAAGCCATCAGGACCACCTGAGATCGGTAGGTTGTGAGTTCAAACCCCGGCCGAGTCCTACCAAAGACTATAAAAAATGGAACCCATTACCTCCCTGCTTGGCACTCAATGCTGCTCACTGCTCCCATCACTACCAGGAGGTGATCAAAGATGATGGGTCAAATGCAGAGAATAATTTCGCCACACCTAGTGTGTGTGTGTGACAATCATTGGTACTTTAACTTTAGCATCATCTGCAAAAAGCAGAGACCTAATCCTGCAGCCACCAAACTGGATCCCCTAAAACTATCATTGTTCTCTCTAAAATCTGATTTGTGTTCATATTTTTGGCTGGCCGGTATTTCTTATGGGAAAAACAGTTTCAGTTTCTGTACAAATCGGTTCTCCTCTGAAATGTTCCTAAAATGTGTGTATGTTGTCCCATGGACCACTAGCGTATTTTTAGCGTTTGCTGTCATTGTAAAGGACGTTTAATGTGTGCAGACAAGCATACATCTGGAACATGTGTCTTTCTTTGGATTCAGAGAGTTGTGCAAAAGGACTGAGGGGCTGCTGGCAGTATAACTTTGACAGTTTTTCTTTTTTTATTCTTCCTTTTAATCATGTCTGATATCCATCTAAACTATGTGCGCACACAGCAAGCATTACCATAGCAACATCGAACATCAATGGAAATACAAAAGGAAAATATGGTTTTGCTTCATTATTAGTTTTGCAGGACACAACCGAAACCGTTCTTCGCTCTAGTGCGCAGTGCACGGCTCCCTCTCTCTCTCTTTACTCGCCCAGTCACTCACTGACGTCACTCAGCCAACACATTGCCATTCTCGCAAACACACATACACTACTCTCATAAGTTACCTAGCTCCTCTGTTGTGCACATCTAGATACGTAGACGCGCACACAGCTGCTTGGCTTGCTGTCAAATATTAGCGGATTTAAGACCGCCCAATTAGCGTCAACTAATGCAAGTGAAATTACTACATTTTCTAACAAATTCTTACAATTTGTGTTTTATCTTTAATAAATGGTGTTTTTCCTGTTAAATGGCTTATATGTGTACATGTATCCATATTTTTGTTTTTAGTACTTAACTAATCATTAATAATTGTATTTTTCTAAAAGCACAAACCAGGAGTGGCAACCACAAATCATGAATAATTTAACATAATGTCAGTAAAACTTTATGTTCTATTATAACCTAATCCTTGATTATGGCAGAATTTAAGTACGGTAATATGGAAAATTGTAAATTGTTCTTTGAGTGCAACAAGAAACGCTCAATGTGTTTAATGCTTTTTAATTTATGTTTTAACCTTGTAAAATAGTTTTTTGACTGTGAGTGTTTAATGTATTGTAAGATTTTCTGTTAAAACAAAATAAAGCACAGATGTGTATTTGCTCTTTAATAACGTTCCCAGAGCTCTGTGTACGTGCAGGCTGGTTTTAAAGATAATGTACATGTCATTGTACATATTAAATAAATTATAAATGGGTTGTACTTGTATAGCGCTTTTCTACCTTCAAGGTACTCAAAGCGCTTTGACACTACTTCCACATTTACCCATTCACACACACATTCACACACTGATGGAGGGAGCTGCCATGCAAGGCGCTAACCAGCACCCATCAGGAGCAAGGGTGAAGTGTCTTGCTCAGGACACAACGGACATGACGAGGTTGGTACTAGGTGGGGATTGAACCAGGGACCCTCGGGTCGCGCACGGCCATTCTTCCACTGCGCCACGCCGTCCCATCTTAAGTATGTCAAAATAAACATAACAGAGGTATAATGCCACCAACTCAGCTACTGCTGCTTTTTTCAGGCTTCTGATTGGACAATATGTGCATGACAGCAGGTGTATGTGTTTGTGTGTAGACGTACACACTTTTGAAACTACACTTGTGTGGACGGAGATTGTTTTAACCCCAAATATGTGTTTTTGAAATTCTCCGTGTAATTGGATTGGTCCTTTTGGACTGTGAAGATTCTGAACTAATGATACTGCTTCCGGTATTTTTTTTATCCAGCAGATTGTCGTAATTATGACAGGCTGTCACATTCGGTTCAGCTGCCGCTGCATACACATAAAATATCAGATTGTATTAACTACAAATAAGCAACACCACACAAAAGTTTGTAACACAACATTTCATCCTCAAAAGTTTCAAGTGAACACCACTTAAATGGGAACTTCTCTTTTTTTTTTCCTTTGCCTATTGTTCACAATCATTATGAAAGACGTGACGACGGATGTATGTTTTTCATGCATTTGAAATAGTAAATACATAAAGTATTTGAGCTTCTACATTGAAGCTGCTGTTTAGTTTACATGGTGGCACTTCATTGGATCTTGCACTTGTGTGTTATAACACCTCTACTTAATGCACAGCTTGCTTGTCTCTGTATTTAATTGTTGCTACTCGAGCAAACAACAGTAAATACCTGGTAGCTTTTCCAAAAGTTTTTTGTTTACATCTTCTTTTCTTTAAGTTTGTGGATTGCAATGCCTTAAAGTTGATTATTCCACTATTTGCTCATAATTATTGTAGGCAGCGCCTGTTTTGTATTAGGTCTATTTAAAAAATAAAAACATACATGATACATTTAATTTTCTTTTCACTATGCAAAGCTTCCATCTGCATCGAATTGCATTGAATCGTATTGAAATGTTTTATAAAGTATTGTTAGTGAATTGTATCATAACCTATGTATAGAGATTAATATTGAATCGCAATTTAAGGTAGAGATGTACATTCCCTATATATGTATACATACACACATACATACATACATACATACATACATACATATACACACGCACACATTATTAATTTATAAAGAAAGAAGAAAAAAGTAAGTATGCATAATTTTTTTTTAACTTAATCACATCCTAAAACCAACTCAATGCACAATATGCAATAAAATATAGTTAAAAGGCACAAAATAGTTTCCAATTGTAATCCTTCCAAAAGGTCAGATACTCCCTACTCAGTGGTTAGAGTGTCCGCCCTGAGATCGGTAGGTTGTGAGTTCAAACCCCGGCCGAGTCATACCAAAGACTTAAAAAATGGGACCCATTACCTCCCTGCTTGGCACTCAGCATCAAGGGTTGAAATTGGGGGTTAAATCACCAAAAATGATTCCCTGGCACGGCACCGCTGGTGCCCACTGCTCCCCCACCTCCCAGGGGGTGAACAAGGGGCAGAGGACAAATTTCACCACACCTAGTGTGTGTGTGACAATCACTGGTACTTTAACTTTAACTTAAGATAAAAAAAATGTATTGTATGAGAGAACACACAAAATAATTTTATAGAGAATAAACACCAGACAATGCATGTGATAATTCTGCAGCGTCAGGGTGTTGATATCAACACAACAAGCCACTCATAAGCAACTAAAGGAACATGAAGAACAAAGATAGACAAACACGGTTGGAGGTAGACTTTGTGCAGAACGTTGTGGGGTCGCTGGTCTCCATTTAAGAGATACAACCTGACCACTTCAAAATAAAGCAGTTCACTTCAAATGGCTTTAGTCTGTTTCTTGACAAAAAGTGCAAAAGGCTTGTGACACATCCAGAACACTGTATTTAGTTCTAAAACTGTCTGAAAGTGTTAGTGGAGACTGTCATAAGGACACTAATGATCTAATTAGTCTTATTTTGGTAGGGTCTAACGTAATCCATTGCCTCAGCAAAATTGTGTTTAATTAAACAAGTATGAGATCAGGCTACATTTCGCAGAGGTTGTTCCTGCGGAAAGCCTTGTAGTTACTGAAAGTAGTGCTCAGGTTTTATAGACAAAAAAAAACCTCAAGTTGACATTCTTGACTGGTGGTTTCTACCAAGGATCCCAATAGTAAGTATCCAGCGCCCTCCAGTGGTCTTACTCTTAACTGCATCTACCTGTCAAGCACTTACAACACCATGCAAATTTGAATTATGCCTTTAAAATGGAGCAGATACTAAAAGTAAAAAGGAAAATTATTACTGTTTTAAAGCAGTGCTTCACAAGTCTCAAGAAGGATAATACCGTGTTGGTCATCAAGTACTAAATACTATAGCAGTAATCTCGAATGCACATACCTCAAAATATGTTTACTAATAAATGAATAACATGTTTCAAGTACATCATGTTTTACAATGAAGTCTTCCATATTAAGAGTATATAAAGGCATGGGCCTCCTACTGTAAAAAAAACAACTTGTCATACAAAACTGTATTTGACAGCCTATTAAAGCATAATAGTTCAACGGCTTTAAAATTAGATTTAATGGCAACAAATTAGCCTTTGGGAATTAGCAAACTTCCAAAAAAAAATAGCTTTTAAAAATTAGATAGTTTACCTAACACACTGTCTTTCAAAGGAAGCCATACCTGTATCTTGTGATAATCACATGACTGTAACATAACAACACCCTCCAAAATCTTTCCTGTACATCACTTTGGACTTAATAAGTTCAGGTCATACACAAAACTTTATAGCACACATTTTAACACTTGTTTAAATGCATTGATAATAGGGATGTCCCAATTTGAGAAAGATATTGGTCCAATGTCATCAAAAAAATTAATTGGATTATGTTGGCTTACATGTTTTGTAAAATGTCAGATATAAACGCTCTGATACAAGCAGCATGTTTACCTGCGCTAAGCTAGAGAGCCAGTTAACATCTAAATGTCGTTCAATAAGCACAAAGTTGGTCTGTTTTTGTATTTTAGTCAAGTCATTCCCAAAAGGTGACCATGGTAGGCTATAAGTTACCCGGAGATAGCAGCTCCCAAACAGCTAAGCACACAATAGCACACAAGCTAGACATGTAATAAGTGCCTGCAATATTCAACTTACTGTGACATGAGCTTATCTTAATAAATTATTGTGACCACTAGGTGTCACCAAAAAAATTAAGACGCCACTTCAACTTAAAGACAGCATAGGTTCATTCCAAACAGTTGAATAAAAAGCTTGGTGTTTTTGTTACCTAGCATTTTTTTTGGTTTTACAAATGTCATTTGATCAAACTTTTTCTAACATTGAATACTACAAAATATATACAAAGTATATATGACTCCTGCTGATATCATAGTGGACCAATGTCGGTATCGGCCAATGCTCAAGGTAAAAGTTTCAGTTAGTTATAAGAAGAACAAAACGATATGAGAGCAGTGAGTGTAAGTCAATAGAGCTTACCTGAGCAAAGAGAAGACACTGTAGGAATTCCTGACTGAGCTTTGGTCAACATGAAGTAGACTATTTTTCTTCCGCTCTGACTGATCCTGCAACAAGAACATGTCAGCAATTCAGCACACAGCGTGACACAGGCGTATGTTCACGCAATTCATCACACGAGAATTCTGGAAATGGACAAACACTGTACCTTCTGATCAAAGTCAGCAGCATAATAACCATCATTCAACCCGAATATGATCTCATTTGGATTCCTGGATCGAATCTGTGGAAAATGCAAAGCAGCTGAAACTCACAGCAGAAACACAGAGGGGGAAAAATATATCCATCTTTTGTCAGTTTTAAATGCAAATATAGAGGGGTATTATTATGGAAGTAGAATTGTCTCACATCAGCTTATATATATCAATATGATATTAATACATATGCATATATCAATAAATATACAAATGCAAATACAAATGTGATATACAAATAAATAAATCATTTGTATAAATAAACACGTATTTGTAAATATATTTTGAGATTTCAAAATATATACAAATACAATTTATAAATATAAAAATGTGACATACAAATAAATCAAGAATTTGTATAAATAAACGTATATTTGTAAATATATTTTTGAGATTTGAATACAAATATGCTTGATTTTGTATTTGTATTGAATTTGCATATGTGGGTCATATGATGACTGATATATGATGATGATGATTTGACACACTTTGCACTGATAAGAGATCAGTATCTACATCGGGACAAGGTCATTAAACGGCATTGATACAATTAAATAAGCAGCTAGCACGGTCTTTCAGATTAACTGGATAAATTAGCATTAGCTAATACAACGCTAACGTTAGCAAGCTCAGGCCCGGTGTGCGTTCTCTCTGTAAAGACGTGGATTGATTTTGTGCAGAGTACTCCGGGCATTTTGAATATAATGCATCTATTGCTCTGGCTGCAGTGCCCTCTGCTGGTTGCTCAGGAGAGTGTGTAGGTCACATTTATTTGTGCATTTGGTTTGTGGGAGGAATGTCTCTTCGACTCAAAAGCAAAGAGCATCCACATATGCAAATTTAATACAAATACAAAATCAAGCATATTTATATTCAAATCTCAAAAATATATTTACAAATACACGTTTATTTATACAAATTCTTGATTTATTTGTATGTCACATTTTTATATTTATAAATTTTATTTGTATATATTTTCAAATATCTAAAATATATTTACAAATACGCATATATTTATACAAATCATTTATTTATTTGTATATTACATTTGTATATTTATTAATATATGCATATGTATTAATATCATATTGATAAAAATAAGTTTATGTGAGACAATTCTACTTCCATATACTATCAATGTCTTGTGTGTGGCTGACCTGCTGTCCCGTGTATCTGACGCCATCCAGGTTGACCTTCCATTCTATGAGGAGCTGGTACTGTTCTTGTTGTCCTCCCCAAATCCTTACCACAAAACAAGAGACTGAGGTATCCAAAAGGTCCGGCAACATACCAAAGTCCAAGCTCCGCCAAGTAGGATTCTTTGAAACACACACAAACAGACATAGGGAGCGTCAGTAGTGCCTTAATGAAATGTTACTACTGTAGATTCATGTTCATGAACATGTTATGGTCCAGGACCATCGAGCAAATGATGAAAAACAACAAGTAATTATTGTCTAGTTTGGACACACGGCTGGCCTAAGGTTTAGTGATGTGTTGGTCGCGAACAAGAGTGTGAAGTGAACGATGGGAGTCGGTTCGCGATCGAGAGAGCAAGCTGCCGATAGAAAGCATTTTTTATTTATTTTTTTTAATTGTCTTTTAAACCCGCATTGATCTACATGTATGGCTGTGGCAGAGAGACGAGAGCGAGCGAAGTGCGAGAGATGTGACCATTTTACCGAAAATGAGTGATAGCAGGAAAAGGAGTAACATTTGGACACATTTCAAAGTGTTAGATTCCCCCCAAAAAAAGCACAGTGTACACTTTTTAAAATAAAATAAAAATATTGAGCAGGCTCTACGAACAAGTCATATGCAAACTAATCACCCAACAATAAGATTAATGGAGATGGACAAAATATTAGCAAGGGATTCTGCTAATGAAGGTGCCAACGTGTCCTGCAACTGTTGTTGCTCCGATGTCTGTAGCATCAGCCAGTATATCACCACCACAGCCACCTAGTAGACCTACATCCCAGAGCTCTCTGAGACAGTTTTTGCAAAAGGCTATGGCTCCAGCAAAACAAGACTCAATTGATGAGAAACTTTCACAAATTAAAATGGGTCTTTTCGTGTATATGTCATGTTAAGTGTATTAAAAAAAAACTAACTAGATGGCATCATAACTCTGCTTTTTAAAACACAGGGATCAGAGAGGTTTATGACCATGTGTGGCTGTCAAATGTGCATAATGAGCCATGTCTATAGTTCGGTGCTGTTCTGAGTGTGTCAAGTAAAAATGATTAAACACAAACAACTGTTAAAACTGTTGTTTGGAGACTGAAGAGAAATGGGAACCTCTGCACTTCAGCATTCCCATAATTGGGGGCTCGTCTGAAAGAACCTGAATATTTGCATATAATCGAAAAACATCGATAGGCTAAACACACATCTCAAAAAGATGATTGCAACCTAACTGTTCAAGGGGAAGTTAAGACGACAGTTCACAGGAACCAGAACTTCCTGTTAAGCTGTACACGGACTCGTCTCACAGGGGGCACTAAAGAGCGTGCCTCAATCCTGCTTAGGTCAGCGCATGACTCAACAGCAAGGCTGACAACATGTGGAGCAGCATCTGTTGTGCATGTGTGCAGAGAATGTAAACAGTAGTGCACAGCTGTGTCTACTGACATCTAAATGATGTAGCAAGAAGTAGAAAAAAATCAAATAGTACCCCAGTCATTCCATTTACAAACCCTGTTTCCATATGAGTTGGGAAATTGTGTTAGATGTAAATATAACGGAATACAATGATTTGCAAATCCTTTTTAACCCATATTCAATTGAATGCACTACAAAGACAAGATATTTTGATGTTCAAACTCATAAACTGTTTTTATTTTTTGCAAATAATAATTAACTTAGAATTTCATGGCTGCAACACGTGCCAAAGTAGTTGGGAAAAGGCATGTTCACCACTGTGTTACATGGCCTTTCCTTTGAACAACACTCATAAACATTTGGGAACTGAGAAGACACATTTTTTAAGCTTCTCAGGTGGAATTCTTTCCCATTCTTGCTTGAAGTACAGCTTAAATTGTTCAACAGTCCGGGGTTCTCCGTTGTGTTATTTTAGGCTTCATAATGCGCCACACATTTTCAATGGGAGACAGGTCTGGACTACAGGCAGGCCAGTCTAGTACCCGCACTCTTTTACTATGAAGCCACGTTGATGTAACACGTGGCTTTGCATTGTCTTGCTGAAATAAGCAGGGGCGTCCATGCTAACATTGCTTGGAAGGCAACATATGTTGCTCCAAAACCTGTATGTACCTTTCAGCATTAATGGCGCCTTTACAGATGTGTAAGTTACCAAAGTCTTGGGCACTAATACACCCCCATACCATCACAGATGCTGGCTTTTCAACTTTGCGCCTATAACAATCACCACGTCCACAGTTTCCAAAAACACTTTGAAATGTGGACTCGTCAGACCACAGAACATTTTTCCACTTTGTATCAGTCCATCTTAGATGAGCTCAGGCCCAGCGAAGCTGACAGCGTTTCTGGGTGTTGTCGATAAACGGTTTTCGCCTTGCGTAGGAGAGTTTTAACTTACAGATGTAGCGACCAACTGTAGTTACTGACAGTGGGTTTCTGAAGTCTTCCTGAGCCCATGTGGTGATATCCTTTACACACTGATGTCGCTTGTTGATGCAGTACAGCCTGAGGGATCGAAGGTCACGGGCTTAGCTGCTTACGTGCAGTGATTTCTCAAGATTCTCTGAACCCTTTGATGATATTACGGACCGTAGATGGTGAAATCCCTAAATTCCTTGCAATAGCTGGTTGAGAAAGGTTATTCTTAAACTGTTCAACAATTTGCTCACGCATTTGTTGACAAAGTGGTGACCCTTGCCCCATCCTTGTTTGTGAATGACTGAGCATTTCATGGAATCTACTTTTATACCCAATCATGGCACCCACCTGTTCCCAATTTGCCTGCTCACCTGTGGGATGTTCCAAATAAGTGTTTGATGAGCATTCCTCAACTTTATCAGTATTTATTGCCACCTTTCCCAACTTCTTTGTCACGTGTTGCTGGCATCAAATTCCAAAGTTAATGATTATTTGCAAAAAAAAAAAATGTTTATCAGTTAGAACATCAAATATGTTGTCTTTGTAGCATACTCAACTGAATATGGGTTGAAAATGATTTGCAAATCATTGTATTCCGTTTATATTTACATCTAACACAATTTCCCAACTCATACGGAAACGGGGTTTGTATAACAAGTGATGCACAGAAAAATCCCAAGTTCAAACGGGCCTCCAATCTCTTTAGACTACACTCAAAGGAACTTTGGGAGCCTTGTGATCACATTATTTTCATAAATGAAGTACTTTTCACCCTAATCCTTAACCCAGATTTTTAAGGCCGTCTTGACCAAGGATTTTCATAGTTGAGTATGATTTGTTAGATCAGTCAAATATGTGCAAAACCATATTTTTATGCTGGCATGATCACAGCTAATGGGGATCCACACAAAACCAAATCTCATTAAGGACTTTTTTTCACCTCAAAAAATCTAAAGCTATATGAGTATACAGTTGTGGTCAAAAGTTTACATACACTTGTAAAGAACATAATGTCATGGCTGTCTTGATTTTCCAATCATTTCTACAACTCTTATTTTTTTTTTGTGATAGAGTGATTGGAGCACATACTTGTTGGTCACAAAAAACATTCATGAAGTTTGGTTCTTTTATGGATGTATTATGGGTCTACTGAAATGTGGCCAAATCTGTTGGGTCAAAATATGCATACAGCAATGTTAATATTTGGTTACATGTCCCTTGGCAAGTTTCACTGCAATAAGGCGCTTTTGGTAACCATCCACAAGCTTCTGGCAAGCTTTGGTTGAATTTTGGACCACTCCTCTTGACAAAATTGGTGCTGTTCAGCTAAATGTGTTGGTTTTCTGACATGGACTTGTTTCTTTAGCATTGTCCACACGTTTAAGTCAGGACTTTGGGAAGGCTATTCTAAAACCTTAATTGTAGCCTGATTTAGCCATTCCTTTAATACTTTTGACGTGTGTTTGGGGTCATTGTCCTGTTGGAACACCCAACTACACCCAAGACCCAACCTCCGGGCTGATGATTTTAGGTTGTCCTTAAGAATTTGGAGGTAATCCTCCCTTTTCATTGTCCCATTTACTCTCTGTAAAGCACCAGTTCCATTGGCAGCAAAACAGGCCCAGAGCATAATACTACCACCACCATGCTTGACGGTAGGCCTGGTGTTCCTGGGATTAAAGGCCTCACCTTTTCTCTTCCAAACATATTGTTGGGTATTGTGGCCAAACAGCTCAATTTTTGTTTCATCTGACATCACATGGACAAAGATAAGACCTTCTGGACCTATATATATACACAGGTAAAAGCCAGTAAATTAGAATAGTTTGAAAAACTTGATTTATTTCAGTAATTGCATTCAAAAGGTGTAACTTGTACATTATATTTATTCATTGCACACAGACTGATGCATTCAAATGTTTATTTCATTTAATTTTGATGATTTGAAGTGGCAACAAATGAAAATCCAAAATTCAGTGTGTCACAAAATTAGAATATTACTTAAGGCTAATACAAAAAAGGGATTTTTAGAAATGTTGGCCAACTGAAAAGTATGAAAATGAAAAATATGAGCATGTACAATACTCAATACTTGGTTGGAGCTCCTTTTGCCTCAATTACTGCGTTAATGCGGCGTGGCATGGAGTCGATGAGTTTCTGGCACTGCTCAGGTGTTATGAGAGCCCAGGTTGCTCTGATAGTGGCCTTCAACTCTTCTGCGTTTTTGGGTCTGGCATTCTGCATCTTCCTTTTCACAATACCCCACAGATTTTCTATGGGGCTAAGGTCAGGGGAGTTGGCGGGCCAATTTAGAACAGAAATACCATGGTCCGTAAACCAGGCACGGGTAGATTTTGCGCTGTGTGCAGGCGCCAAGTCCTGTTGGAACTTGAAATCTCCATCTCCATAGAGCAGGTCAGCAGCAGGAAGCATGAAGTGCTCTAAAACTTGCTGGTAGATGGCTGCGTTGACCCTGGATCTCAGGAAACAGAGTGGACTGGCACCAGCAGATGACATGGCACCCCAAACCATCACTGATGGTGGAAACTTTACACTAGACTTCAGGCAACGTGGATCCTGTGCCTCTCCTGTCTTCCTTCAGACTCTGGGACCTCGATTTCCAAAGGAAATGCAAAATTTGCATGGTTGGGTGATGGTTTGGGGTGCCATGTCATCTGCTGGTGTCGGTCCACTCTGTTTCCTGAGATCCAGGGTCAACGCAGCCGTCTACCAGCAAGTTTTAGAGCACTTCAAAATCCCATATTTTTACCAATATTCAGGAGATTTCCCATATATATAGAAATGCAAATGTTGATGCTCCTCCCTGACACACATAAAATAAAAAGGTCTCTTAAAAAAAAAAAACCTTGATGTTTTTCGGTTTTAAATTAACCACAACTTTAGCGCCGCATAAACATTACGTCGCTACTGGTATGATGTTCCCTAAAAAAGTAAAATAACGCTTATCAGACTCCTTAACTACTAATAATCGGTATAGGCCCTAAAAAAAAAAATCAGTCTAGCTCTACTTTGTACTTTTTTCAGAGTGTGCATATTTTACTAAAATAGGGACTTTTGTCGAGGCTCGAAACAATTATTATTGTTTACATTGTCCATGGGGAACTTGGCTTCACTATACAAACCTTTTGGTATACAAACCATGTTCAAGAACCAGCTTGTTTGTAAATCAAGGTGTCACTGTACTAATATGATCCAGCTTAAGAAACTGTTCAAACTCCAAGTGTTTACAAAGTACAAAGAAGAAGAATATTGATAAACATTTTGAACCTTATTGAAAGTTAGATATTATTATTCATCTCATAACGTGAATCACAACATAATTAACTGTTTATTTATGAGAACTGTTGTATTTGTTGACAATTGATTTAAATTGTGTTAAAAATTGAGAACAGGAAGTAAACAAACGTGTTAGTAAATGCTATGAAGTGTTAAAAAGGTAGGATTAAATAAGCTATGCTTTTCCCACTCCTTTACGGACATGTTGCAATGAGAAAATGGAAATGCATGAAAAACTACTATTATGTTGTAACTGTTAGCATGTTCAAAATAAAACAAACAACAACACATGCTGTTACATAACCCAGCATGTAAAATTGTAAAGAATTTGAAAGCAAATAAAAATATTAAAAATAATAATACTCACCAGTGAGTCACGTATGACTTCACTCTTGTAAAAATCTAAAAAGACAAAAGTTAAAAGACACAGATTAAATATTAGCTTGCACATAATCAAAAGCAAGGTAAGATGGACAGCAAGACAGTAATAAAGGTCTTCGTCACACTAACCACTAGATATGCGCTCTCCTATGCAGAGGTGTAGGGTGAAGTAAGTGTCCAGCAGGGGGGAACCATTCTTGTTGACAATGTTTCTTGCTGCAATGCTCCGGAGGTGACGCAATCGTCTCTGATTAACAGAAACACAACAGATATTTGCTGCGGTCAGTCGTAGGCAGAAAACAAACATCAGAGCTGTTGAAAAACAATTATGGCGGATTTGATGACACAAAGGCACGGACTTGTGCATGTGATTGTGGATAAAAGAGAAAAAAACGACAGTTTAAATAATGAAGGCATGTAGGATTTTGCATACATCAGTTCATTTGTCACAGCCTGCATCATATAAATATGGATCGCCATAGATACTTCGTGCTTTTTTGAAAGATTTGCCTGCCCTCACTCACAATGCCATTCAGTGCCAACCTTCACTATGAGCAGATAATGTCGCTGTGCATGGGGCACCACAATGCTTGGGTGGGCCGCAATTTACATAAAATATCAATTAATCTATGATGACCTGGGAGGATTTTCCTCTTTTCTGACTTATAAATAGTGTTACAATGTTGAATAATCGAGTTTAACAATGCCAATGAGTCAAATCATAAAGTTCATGCATTCGGGCGCGAGCTAGCACACAGTTTTTATTGCCTTTAAATGCCTGTCTTTTTTTTAAAAGTTGGCCATTTACGGCATCACAGATTAACAGACGTATTTATGTGGGCATTCTTGTACATGCTGTCGGCCAGCCTCCTCTACCGTGCCATGACAGGTGACTGGAGCCTCACGTGTTTTTCCATCATCCCAGCATGCCCTTCAGCCTTCTCTTATGTCTATAAAATCAATACTTCCGTGTTTATTTGTCCCCAAAAGTTTTACACTGGATTGTTTTGACAACCTGGGCAAGAATACTAAACACAAATATAAACACAGCACTTTTGTTTTTGCTCTCATTTGTCATGATATTAACTCAAAGATCTAAGACTTTCATTATAAACACAAAAGACCTATTACTCTCAAATATTGTTCCCAAATCCATCTAAATCTGTGTTAGTGAGCATTTCTTATTTGCCAAGATAATCCATCCCTCCTCACAAGTGTGGCATACCAAGATGCTGATTAAACAGCATGATTATTGTACAGGTTTGCCTTAGGCTGCCCACAATAAAAGGCCACACTGAAATGTGCAATTTTTCTTCACGGAGTGCAACACATCTACTTCACATAGAGCTGATCAGGTTGTTGATTGTGGACTGTGGAATGTTGGTCCACTCCTCTTCAATGGCTGCGTGAAGTTGCTGGATATTGTCAGGAGCTGGAACATGCTGTTGTATACGCCACAGCATCCCAAACATGCTCAATAGGTGACATGTCCGGTGAGTATGCTGGCCATGCAAGAACTGGAATGTTTTCAGCTTCCAGGAATTGTGTACAGCTCCTTGCAACATGGAGCCGTGCATTGTCATGCTGCAACATGAGGTGATAGTCTCGGGTGAATGACACAACAAAGGTCCTCAGGATCTCGTCACGGTATCTCTGTGCATTCAAAACGCCATCAATAAAATGCTTTTGCATTTGTTGTCCATAACATGCCTGCCCATACCATAACCCCACGCCCACCATGGCCCACTCGATTCACAACGTTGACATTAGCAAACCACTCTATCACATGATGCCACACATGCTGTCTGCCATCTGCCCTGAACAGTGAAAACCGGGATTCATTTGTGAAGAAAATACATCTCCAACGTGCCAGACGCCATCAAATGTGAGCATTTGCCCACTCAAGTCGTTTACGACAAGAAACTGCAATCAAGTCGAAATCCCGATGAGGACGACGAGCAGGCAGATGAGCTTCCCTGAGACGTTTCTCACAGTTTGATTAGTTTGCATAACCAAAGAATGCAAACGATCATGGAGGTGCACCTGCTGGATGCAGGGGATGTGGAGGTCCTGGGCTGGTGTGGTTACACGTGGTCTGCGGTTGTGAGGCCGGTTAGATGTACTGCCAAATTCTCTGAAACGCCTTTGGAACATTCAATTCATGGGCAACAACTCTGGTGGACATTCCTGCAGTCAGCATGCCAACTGCACGCTCCCTCAAAACGTGCGACATCTTTGGCATTGTGGGCATTGTACTGTGTGATAAAATTGCACATTTCAGAGTGGACTTTTATCGTGTGCAGCCTAAGGCACACCTGTGAAATAATCCTGCTGTTTAATCAGCATCTTGATACGCCACACCTGTGGAGGCGGGATGGATTATCTTGGCAAAAAATAATAGCTACATTAACACAGATTAGTGAACAATATTTGAGAGGAATAGGTATGTGTATATAATAAAAGTTTTCGATCTTTGAGTTGAAAAATGGAAGCAAAAATAAAAGTGTAGCTTTTATATTTTTGTTTACTGTATAATATTGGATTTGTGGCTAAACTCACAATAACACTGGCGTGCAACATGCAGTGACATAAATGCTAGTACAGTAAATGCAGCTCTTTTTGATGCAGCATTGGGTGCCACACTGGGTGTACCCAATAGCAGTGATATTTGTCTTCACGATATATATTTAAATGGTGTAAATCAAAAGGTCTTCAACAGAGAGTCAGTGATCCACAGGGATACTGCGGGGGCAGATTGTAAAATGTTTAGTTAAATGGATTTTTACTTTAAATTATTTTTCCACAAATGTAAATGTTTTAAAATACACATTAACACTGATCCAACACACTGTATTGTTGTTTATAAATAGTATTGGTATGGACACCCTACTCACTTAAGTTTTAAAATAAAATCAGTCAACAACAATATTGGTGTATTTATGTTAGCATTTAAGACAGCTAACGATTAACACTCAAAGACTTCTTGTCCGGCGCGGCACAGAAGGTAGAGATGCCGTGCCAGCAACTTAAGGGTTCTAGCTTCTACCATCTTTGTCATCCTTGGGCAAAACACTTCACCTTTGCTCCTGATGGGTCATGGGAAGTGCCTTGCATGACAACCTTGCCATCAGTGTGTGTATGTGTGTGTGAATGGGTGAATGTGATGTATAATGTAAAGTGCTTTGGGTATCATTTCAGGTATATTAAAGCGGTACGGTATTTTACGGACCATAGGCGCATCGGATTATAAGGCGCATTAAAAGGGGTTGTATCAGGATTTTTTTCAAAATTTAAAAAACACTTCCTTGTGGTCTAAATAACATGTAACGGTGGTTCTTTGGTCAAAATGTTGCATAGATTACGTTTGACCATCTTCAGGTCGCTTTCTGACAGTCGCTTCAGGATGCGCCGTTTTGTGTGCGGTCTTATTTACGTGTCTCACCTTTGGCAGCATCTTCTCCGCATCATCCTTGTTGTACCGGTGTAGCGTGCAAGGACGGGAGTGGAAGTAGTGTCAAAAATGCCAATGCCACCTGCATTTGACTCTCACCAGTTTGCGTACAGGGCCAACAGATCTACAGAGGATGCTATCGCAACAACCCTCCACACTTCTCTGAGCCACCTAGAGCAGCAGGGGAGCTATGCAAAGCTACTCTTTGTTGATTTTTAGCTCTGCGTTCAATACCATCCTCACCCACAGACTGGTGCCCAAACTGATGGGGCTAGGACTGTCTTCCTCCATCTGTCATTGGATCCTGGACTTCCTGACAAATCGATCTCAGAGGGTGAGAGTAGGCTCCCACCTCTCAGCATCCAACAGCATCAGCACCGGCTCCCCCCAGGGCTGCGTGCTAAGCCCCTTACTCTACACCCTCTACACTCATGACTACACCCCTGCCCATGCTAGCAATACCACTATAAAATTTGCAGACGACACCACAGTAGTGGGACTCATTTCTGGGGGGGATGAGTCTGCCTACAGAAATGAAGTGGAGTGGCTGACTGGGTGGTGCAGGGAAAATAACCTGGTCCTTAACAACACCAAGACGAAAGAGCTGATCATGGACTTCCGGAAGAAAAAAACGATAAATATCCAACCACTGTACATCAACGGGGACTATGTAGAGAGGGTCTCTAACAACAGGTTCGTGGGCATCCAGATCGAGGAAGACCTGTCGTGGAGTGCGAACACCTCAGTGACCATCAAAAAGGCACAGCAGAGACTTTACTTTCTGAGACTCCTCAGAAAGAACCACCTGTCACAAAAACTGCTTGTGTCTTTCTATTGCTGCTCAATAGAGAGTGTGCTGACATACTGCATGTGTGTATGGTATGCCAGCTGCACAGCGGCAGAGAGAAACGCACTTCAGAGGGTCATAAAAACTGCCATGAAGATCACTGGCTGCTCTCTCCCCTCCCTAGATGAACTGTACAGTGCCAGGTGCCTCAAAAAGGCCCAAAACATCATAAGGGATCCATCTCACCCAGGACATAAACTTTTTGAACTTCTGCCCTCATCCGTGGTTCACTAGTGCAACAACAACGCCGGAAATGTGTCCCTTGAAAAACCGTCCGACCAGAACTTTCTAATAACTAAAGTTCGGTGGGTGAATTATATAAACCCACTACACCGGTGGTTTTTAGCGCTTTCATAGCAAGTCTACTGACAGATACAAGTAAGAACTTTCTGTACATATACATTCATTGTACAAACACATATACACATTCTGTACATATACAAGTACATATGCATACTTACACTCATGCACATAATCACGTTTCATCAAACATATATTAACGTTGTTGCCTTAGGGTAAACTGGGTGTAACACATGGCACACTGACAAAGCTTAACCTATTGTGACTATAACAATCTACAAGGTTGCTTCTCTTTCTCCCCCTCCATTTTTCTGCATTCTTTCGTATCTCAAGTTATCATTACGTATATGTATTGTTGCATTTAAACAACTGTATTGTTGATAATAAAGGTAAATTATTGGTATTGTTCATTATCAATAGCGCTATTTCTATTGGTATTTGTATTGATCCATTTGTAGTGTAATAATGCTCATTGTCATTTCTGTATTATTTTTTATTTTTCGCTAACTGCTTATTTGCTATTACTTTTACCATCATATTTGTACATGTCATATTTGCTGATGTTGCTCTATTGTTGTTGTTGTTGTTGTTTTTGTCTCTCTGTCTAATCCCCCTCTTGTCCCCACAATTTCCCCCTCTGTCTTCTTTTTTTTCTCTTTCTATCCCCTCCTGCTCCGGCCCGGCTGCACTAAATGATTATATAAATACATTTAATAAAGTCAAATACAAATAAGGCAACAAGAGAAGTATCCTATACTTCTCTTTTGTAAAGTAAATCTGAACAGCCGACATGGGCATCTACATCAACTATATGATTTGCCTGAGAAGCTGGACAGGACAAAAAAAAAAAAAAAAAAAAAAAAGAACTTTACTAAGGCTGCAGCTAACGATTATTTTTCTATCGATTAATCTATAGATTATTTTTTTCGATTAATCGATTAATCTATAGATTTTTTTTTTTCCTTTTACTGATTATTTTTTTTATTTAAAGTGAAGATGAAAAAATAAATGTAGGCCAGTTTTTTCAAAAGGCATGGCTTTTATTTACAAAAAAAAAAAAAGTATGGCCACTCAGTCAACATTGACAACATGACAAATTTTTCTGTAACAATGTAAACATTTAAAACTTTTAACATTTAACAAAATTAAAAGTAGCTTTTTGCTTTTTAATGTGCAAATATAAAATAAACATACAGTGCAAATCTTAATATTCTGCAATAGTATAATCATTTCAAAAGTAAAAGTATTGCTTATTTTGCTTTAAAATGTGCAAAAATAAAGATAAACATCCAATACAAAAAAGTGTGTATTTCCTTGAATTGGCGCCGGTAACTTCTTTACTTAATCCATTCCATAATTTAATTCCACATACTGATATGCTAAAAGTTCTAAGTGTTGTACGTGCATATAAATGTTTTAAATTATTTTTTCCTCTAAGGTTATATTTCTCCTCTTTAGTTGAGAAGAATTGTTGTACATTCTTTGGTAGCAGGTTATAGTTTGCTTTGTACATCATTTTAGCTGTTTGCAATTTTACCAAATCACCAAACTTTAATATTTCTGACTTAATAAATAAAGGGTTTGTGTGTTCTCTATATCCAACATTATGTATTATTCTAACTGATCTTTTTTGTAACACGGTTAGCGAATGTAGGGCACATTTGTAGTTATTTCCCCATATTTCTGCACAATAACTCAGATATGGTAACACTAGCGAGCAGTAGAGAATATGCAGTGATTTTTGGCCCAGGACATATTTTGCTTTATTCATTATTGAAATGTTTTTTGCCACCTTATGTTGTATGTTTTGTATATGAGATTTCCAGTTCATTTGATCATCTATTAATACTCCCAAAAATCTAGTTTCTTTTACCCTTTCTATGTCTACTTCGTCTATTTGTATTTGTGTATGATGCTCTTTTCTACTATTACCAAATAGCATTATTTTAGTTTTACTGTATTCGCATGCCTCGAATTACTGCCGGGTCAAACTCGTTTCGCAAAATAATTAGTGCATGCTTTGCCTTACCGCCGGCTCAGGATTAACGCCGGATCAAACTCGTTTCGCAAAATATGAATTTTATTAGCGCATGTCTGGAATTTTCGCCGGGTCAAACTCGTTTCGCAAAATAATTAGCATATGTCTAGAACTTCCGCCGGGTCAAACTCGTCACGTCATGAGTGACACTTCACCTGTCATCATTTTCAAAATGGAGGAGGCTGATTTCAATAATTTGAAATCGCATAAAGGGAAGAAGATTAAGAGCTATTCAGTAGGATTTAAGGTCCAAGCTATTGAATATGCTAAAAAGAACAGTAAGCAGCTATGTTTTATTAATATACCGTAGCTGCGTGTGTCAAATATGAGTCATTAAATGACTCCCGCCTTCTGCTGGTAGAGGGCGCTAGTGATCCTTCTTGCGACTACCGGTACTGCAGAAGACTGGTGCTGCAGAAGAAGACAACAAGCCACAAGAGTGAGCAGTGATCGTTTGCTTGCACTTTTAACATGGAGGATTACATATCTAAAATAAAACAGTTTTCTAAACTGGACTTTCAATCGAAGCAGGAGGTAATACTTAAAGGAATATCTCCATCGAGACAGAGAGACTTTTAAAACTGAATAAAGCAGCTGCGCATGGACTCATAAGTAAAGGTAAGACCATAATAACGTTTTTTTATTAAATGTGCTTTTCATGATGGTATCCTTACATCACT